>NW_028119872.1:0-112000 GCF_965119305.1 Pelophylax lessonae
TCGCCAGAGAAAAAAAAACACGTCTGCACAGTATGCTGACCACTCTGGGGACTGGCAGGATCCAACTGTCAGCTTCTTATATAGGGGCGGCTGATGACAACATGGTCATGTGACCTAACTGCCGTTGTTGTTTTTGGCACTCAGCCAATAACTGACATTTTTTTTTTTTTTTTAAAGGAAGTTTTTTCCTGTTGTATTAGCTTTGTGAATTCAGCCTCTGGGCTCAGTATACAAATCTCACATACCAATATATATATATTATTATTTTTTTTTAATCAAAATGACAGTTTTTTTTAATTGAGATTTAAAATTTACAGACCCATGGCTTAACCACTTCAGCTCCGGAAGGTTTTACCCCCTTATTAACCAGGCCATTTTTTTTGGGGATTCGACACTGTGTTACTTTAACGACAAATTATGCAAAAAAATAGTAACAATTTTGAAAAAAAACGCCATATTTTTTACTTTCTGCTATAAAATATTCCCAATAAAAAAAATTTAAAAAAATCAAACTTTTTTTATCAGTTTAGGCCAATTTGTATTCTGCTACATATTTTTGGTAAAAAAAAAATAAAAAAATCCCAAAATGCGTATTTTAATTGGTTTGTGCAAATCTCACATGCCAATATATATATATATATATATATTTTTTTTCTTTTAAAACAAAGGGGTTTTTTTTAATTGATATTTAAAATTTACAGACCCATGGCTTAACCACTTCAGCTCCGGAAGGTTTTACCCCCCATAATGACCAGGCCATTTTTTGCGATTCGGCACTGTGTTTCTTAAACGACAAATTTTGCGGTCGTGCGACATCATACCCTAATACAATTGATGTCCTTTTTTTCCCACAAATAGAGCTTTCTTTTTGTGGTATTTGATCACCTGTGCGTTTTTTTTTAGATTTTGCGCTATAAACAAAAAAAAAGTGACAATTTTGAAAAAAAAAAAAAAACGCCATATTTTTTACTTTCTGCTATAATAAAAAAATTTTAAAAACACATTTTTTTTTATCAGTTTAGGCCAATTGATATTCTGCTACATATTTTTGGTAAAAAAAAAAAAAATCCCCAAAAACGTATTTTAATTGGTTTGCGCAAAAGTTATAGCGTTTATAAACTACGGAATAGATTTTTGGAATTTTTTGTTTTTATTAGTAATGGCGGCGATCAGCGATTTTTAGCGGGACTGCTACATTGCGGCGGACAGATCAGGCCCCTAACTGACATTTTTGACACTTTTTGGGGACCAGTGACATTAATACAGTAATCAGTGCTAAATAATATGCACTGTTACTGTAATAATGACACTGGCAGGGAAGGGGTTAACACTTGGGGTGATCAAAGGGGTTAATGTATGCCTAACTGTCATTACTGACTGTGTGGGGGAAGGGCTCTGTGACAGGCACACAGAGATCGGGGGTTGTAGCTTAGCTGAAACTGCTGATCTCTCCCTGCCTGTCTGACAGAAGAGCCGCCTGCTTTGTATTCTATTAATGAATAAAAAGACGGCTCAGATTGGCTGAGTCAGAGGTTGTAACATTATCAGCCCGCCTCTCTGACTCCGCCAATCCGAGCAGGCTTTGTATTCATTAATAGAATACATCGCTCGTTGTGATTGGCTCAGCGCAGTATACTGTATGTAACCATAGCTACGGTACATAGAGTATTACCGCACATCCAGCGGGCTGACAGATTAGGAACGTTCGTTTTGGGCCAGCTTGGTAGTCCTAAACCTGGAGTTCTCTTCCTCTTAAGGTTCACATTTTATACTCCTGTCTGATTAGTGGGTGTAAAGGAATGGCTGCTAGACAAGACCCCCCATCATCATGTTGTAGGGGGGGGGAGTCTTATACGGAGAGTAGAGCCCAAAACCTATGTTTTAACTTTAAAAATTAGGGGGTCGTCTTATACATCGGGAAATACGGTATGTACATATAGGAATGTCACCCGTCATCAATGGGGAAAAGTAAAAAAATGAATCTATCAATATCCACAATACTTACCATTCCAGTCTGTCTTGTAGTCTGAGCCATCGACTTTATAGCCGACACCAAAGCATCCAGCGGCCGCTCTAAAGCACCCGCGGAGAAAAGCTCGAGCCCTCTTCATTTTTGTGGGCTTCTTGGTTGGGGTATTTGCAGGTTGTGCAATGATACCATCCATAGGTGGTATTCCAGTGCTCTGTTTATCTTCGGTGTTAATGTGATAAACAGCCTTCTTACACTGAAAAAATCTCATTGTGAAGAATAATTCAAGCACACTTGAAGTATTCAAGAGAAAAAATTACAATACGATTGAATCAAATCACAGTAAATTGCTAGGATGAAATCACAAGCAAAATATCGCCAGAGAAAAAAAAACACGTCTGCACAGTATGCTGACCACTCTGGGGACTGGCAGGATCCAACTGTCAGCTTCTTATATAGGGGCGGCTGATGACAACATGGTCATGTGACCTAACTGCCGTTGTTGTTTTTGGCACTCAGCCAATAACTGACATTTTTTTTTTTTTAAAGGAAGTTTTCTCCTTTTGTATTAGCTTTGTGAATCCAGCCTCTGGGCTCAGTAAACAAATCTCACATACCAATATATATATATATTTTTTTTTTAATCAAAATGATAGTTTTTTTTAAATTGTGATTTAAAATTTACAGACCCATGGCTTAACCACTTCAGCTCCGGGAAGGTTTTACCCCCTTAATAACCAGGCCGTTTTTTTTTTGTTTTTTTTTTGCAATTCGACACTGTGTTACTTTAACGACAAATTTTGCACAAAAAATAGTAACCATTTTGAAAAAAACGCCATATTTTTTACTTTCTGCTATAAAATATTCCCAATAAAAAAAATTAAAAAAATCAAACTTTTTTTATCAGTTTAGGCCAATTTGTATTCTGCTACATATTTTTGGTAGAAAAAAAAAATCCCAAAATGCGTATTTTAATTGGTTTGCGCAAATCTCACATACCAATATATATATATATATATATATATATATATATATATATATATATATATATATATATATATATTTTTTTTTTAATCAAAGTGACAGTTTCTTTTTAATTGATATTTAAAATTTACAGACCCATGGCTTAACCACTTCAGCTCCGGAAGGTTTTACCCAAACCTCCCACCCCCCCATTATAATGACCAGGCCATTTTTTGCGTTTCGGCACTGTGTTACTTTAACGACAAATTTTGCGGTCGTGCGACGCCGTACCGTAATACAATTGATGTCCTTCTTTTTTCCCCACAAATAGAGCTTTCTTTTGGTGGTATTTGATCACCTGTGCGTTTTTTTTTTTAGATTTTGCGCTATAAACAAAAAAAGAGTGACAATTCAGGGAAAAAAAAACGCCATATTTTTTACTTTCTGCTATAAAATATTCCCAATAAAAAAATTTAAAAAATCAAACTTTTTTTATCAGTTTAGGCCAATTTGTATTCTGCTACATATTTTTGTTAAAAAAAAAAAAAAATCCCAAAAAACGAATTTTAATTGGTTTGCGCAAAAGTTATAGCGTTTACAAACTACGGAATAGATTTTTGGAATTTTTTGTTTTTATTAGTAACAGCGGCGATCAGCGATTTTCAGCGGGACTGCGACATTGCGGCGGACAGATCAGGCCCCTATCTGAAATTTTTGACACTTTTTGGGGACCAGTGACATTAATACAGTAATCAGTGCTAAATAATACGCACTGTTACTGTAATAATGACACTGGCAGGGAAGGGGTTAACACTGGGGGTGATCAAAGGGGTTAATGTATGCCTAAGTGTCATTACTGACTGTGTGGGGGAAGGGCTCTGTGACAGGCACAGAGAGATCGGGGGTTGTAGCTTAGCTGAAACTGCTGATCTCTCCCTGCCTGTCTGACAGAAGAGCCGCCTGCTTTGTATTCTATTAATGAATAAAAAGACGGCTCGGATTGGCTGAGTCAGAGGTTGCAACATTATAAGCCCGCCTCTCTGACTCCGCCAATCCGAGCAGGCTTTGTATTCATTAATAGAATACATCGCTCGCTGTAATTGGCTCAGCGCAGTATACTGTATGTAGCCATAGCTACGGTACATAGAGTATTACCGCACATCCAGCGGGCTGACAGATTAGGAACGTTCGTTTTGGGCCAGCTTGGTAGTCCTAAACCTGGAGTTCTCTTCCTCTTAAGGTTCCCATTTTATACTCCTGTCTGATTAGTGGGTGTAAAGGAATGGCTGCTAGACAAGACCCCCCATCATCATGTTGTAGGGGGGGAGTCTTATACGGAGAGTAGAGCCCAAAACCTATGTTTTAACTGGAAAAATTAGGGGGTCGTCTTACACATCGGGAAATACGGTATGTACATATAGGAATGTCACCCGTCATCAATGGAGAAAAGTAAAAAAATGAATCTATCAATATCCACAATACTTACCATTCCAGTCTGTCTTGTAGTCTGAGCCTTCGACTTTATAGCCGACACCAAAGCATCCAGCGGCCGCTCTAAAGCACCCGCGGAGAAAAGCTCGAGCCCTCTTCATTTTTGTGGGCTTCTTGGTTGGGGTATCTGCAGGTTGTGCAATGATACCATCCATAGGTGGTATTCCAGTGCTCTGTTTATCTTCGGTGTTAATGTGATAAACAGCCTTCTTACACTGAAAAAATCTCATTGTGAAGAATAATTCAAGCACACTTGAAGTATTCAAGAGAAAAAATTACAATACGATTGAATCAAATCACAGTAAATTGCTAGGATGAAATCACAAGCAAAATATCGCCAGAGAAAAAAACACGTCTGCACAGTATGCTGACCACTCTGGGGACTGGCAGGATCCAACTGTCAGCTTCCTTATATTGGGGCGGCTGATGACATCACAGTCATGTGACCTAACTGCCGTTGTTGTTTTTGGCACTCAGCCAATAACTGACATTTTTTTTTTTTTTAAAGGAAGTTTTCTCCTTTTGTATTAGCTTTGTGAATCCAACCTCTGGGCTCAGTATACAAATCTCACATACCAATATATATATATATATATATATATATATATATATATATATATATATTATTTTATTTTTATTTTTTTTATTTATTTATTTTTTAAATCAAAGTGACAGTTTTTTTAATTGATATTTAAAATTTACAGAACACTTCAGCTCCGGAAGGTTTTACCCCGCTTAATGACCAGGCCATTTTTTGCGATTTAGCACTGTGTTACTTTAACGACAAATTTTGCGGTCGTGCGACACTGTACCCTAATACAATTGATGTCCTTTTTTTTCCCACAAATAGAGCTTTCTTTTGGTGGTATTTGATCACCTGTGCGTTTTTTTTTTAGATTTTGCGCTATAAACAAAAAAAGAGTGACAATTTTGAAAAAAAAACGCCATATTTTTTACTTTCTGCTATAAAATATTCCCATTAAAAAAATGGTTAAAAATCTAATTTTTTTTTATCAGTTTAGGCCAATTTGTATTCTGCTATATATTTTTGGTTTAAAAAAAAATCCCAAAAAGCGTATTTTAATTGATTTGCGCAAAAGTTATAGCATTTACAAACTACAGGATAGATTTTTGGAATTTTCTTTCTTTTATTAGTAATGGCGGCGATCAGCGATTTTTAGCGGGACTGCGACATTGCGGCGGACAGATCGGGCTCCTAACTAACATTTTTGACACTTTTTGGGGACCAGTGACATTAATACAGTAATCAGTGCTAAATAATATGCACTGTTACTGTATAAATGACACTGGCAGGGAAGGGGTTAACACTGGGGTGATCAAAGGGGTTAATATATGCCTAACTGTCATTACTTACTGTGTGGGGGAAGGGCTCTGTGACAGGCACAGAGAGATCGGGGGTTGTAGCTTAGCTGAAACTCCTGATCTCTCCCTACCTGTCTGACAGAAGAGCCGTCTGCTTTGTTTACATAAGCAGACGGGTCTTCTCTCGGTTTCTCCAAGGATCGCAGGAGGGCAGCAGCAATTGCATGGCTCCTCCCACAGCCCGCTGCCGACGCCTCGTGCACATAATCACGTAGTACTACGTGATTTTGTAAAACCTGATATATTTTCTTAAAGCAGACACCCCCAAAGAATAAATGAGTGGTAGTTACAATTTTTTAAGGCCCACGATATTACTGCAAAGGTCTAAGAAACGCAAAATTTCAGTAAAAAACACCCTAAAATGAATATTAGGGCAAACAAACACAATAATCTACCCATATTTTTCGTATTATATAAAAGATGAGGTTGCACTGAAAAAATAAATACCAAACATGTCAATCCTTAAATTTGTGTGTGCCCGTGAAATGGCGACAAACTTCAGTACCCTAAATTTTCCATAGGCGACGCTTTGTAACATGTGTATCTCAATTGATGTTTTCACGCATAGGCGTGGTATATATATAGACGTACATATATGTGAAGGTGGGGGAGGCTTCAACATTTTTTGGGGTGAGGGATTTTATGTGCTTGGGTGTAACTTTATTTTTTTCTTAACTTTTTCCATCACAAAGAGGACAAAAAGTCCCCTATTTGATGATGTTTAGGTAACAGGTTCTCTTAAAAGACCCTGGATGTCTCCTCTGTGCTCCACTGAATGTTTTGCAATGCAGATCGCACTGCAAAACATTGCTTCCTGGCTATGCTATCTGGGGACATTTAGAGGCTGACCCAGAAGTGATGTCACAGGCAGGGGAGGACTGGGCCAGGGGGCAGGGGGGCTTCTGCTACAGACATGCCTAAAGGATTTCTGGTGAAGGGAAGTAAAAAGCCCCCGCCGCTGACCTACTAAGTGTGGGATGAAGGCAAGGACAGAGCGCAGCCCCCCCCCCCAGCATGGAAGGTGTAAACTGTGTCTGAGCAGAGGCTGGTTCCATGTCCCACTGAAGACTCTCCTCCCCCTGCCAGCCCCAACCGAGCTTTCCCAGCTCTCCCCAACCAGCCTCTGCTGACCAAGCCGGGAACCCGGATTCAGCTGGTGAGTAAAGAGTACCTGACAGGGCCGGCACTACCACTAGGCAATTTAAGCAGCCGCCTAGGGCGCCTGGCCGTTTCTCGTCACTTCTTACCGCTCCCCTCTCTCGCCACCTCCTTTACTGTACAGCCGGCGCCGCTCAGGACCATCACTGTGTCACTCAGTGTAGGCACCGAGGCTGCAAAAATACACTGCCCAACTCATCTGTCCTGACTGACAGTAGTGAGTCACTCTCTCTCTCTCCTCCTGACCTGACACACAGTGAAAGAGGCAGCCCGTGCCTCTATGATCAGAGACACTGACAGACAGGTCACAGTCTGTGACCTGTCTGTCTCTCCCAGACTCTGTGGTGCCTGCCTGGTCCCTCCCACGATCATCCATGCTGCAAGAGTTACACAGACAGCCTCAGCCAGTGTTCCGTGAAAAAAACCCTACCCGTGAAAATCCCCTACCCTCGTCACCTCCTGTGCACGTACGTCATTCAACAGCTGAGCAGCTTCCCACTGCGCATGCTCACAGCTCCGGAGGGTATGGAATTTTCACGGGGGAAGTGTTTTTTAACGTTACACCGCATCAGCTGTTGCCGCGCGCACATTAAATCATCTCCGCTCCAACATTAAATCATCTCCGCTCCAACCCGTCAGAATTCCCTGATCTCGGCTCCAAAATGTAAAAGCGGCGGGTCTATGAAAATATAAATCATGGAGCCAAGATCATGTGGGACGCCGCACCTGCTGATGAATGACACGCGCCCGCAGGGAAATCTCAGGGTTGAAGCAGAGATGATTTAATATAGTGGCTGGGCTTGCACAGTGGGAAGCGCGGCAACAACTGATATATGTAACGTTAAAAAAATACTACCCCATGAAAATTCCCTACCCTCCGCCGCTGTGAGCATGCACAGTGGGAAGCTGCTCAGCTGTTGAATGACGTACGTGCACAGGGAGTGACGAGGGTAGGGAATTTTCATGGGGTAGGGTTTTTTAACATTACACCAGCATACATGCTGTCCTGAAGTGTCATGTCAGACATAGGAAATATAGGGGGAACCCAAAAAGCAGCAATTAAAGATGGCAGGGTGACAAAGGAGGGGAAGGCGAGAAGAGAAGAGGGGGGGGGGCGAGAAGCCACCAGAAGCACACAGAATAGAGAAGAGGGGGGGAGACCCTCACTCGAAGCTCTTTCCAAGGCTACGTTGCCTTATAGAGAGCAGCAATACAACCTCATAAAGTACCCCTCAATCAAGGAGTAGCCCAAATAGAGACACTGACTGTGAGCCCAGAGACTCATCAAGTCAGCCCTAGCACCCTCTAACAACAGTACCTGACCTTCCCGTATACACAGTCACACCATGTGAGCAGCATTCTCTTTTGTAGTTTTATAGTGGATCCAAAAGAACCAGGTGTTATGAAATTGGATGTGTCTGTTCTGAAAAGTATGGATTAGTTCCTCCATGGTTGAGATTTTGTCAGGCACCAGAACCATTCCGCAAAAATGACTGGTTGTCCGCCAACAGACAAGTAATCAGACTACGTTGACTATATACTCAAAAGGCAAGGAGACACAGAGGTACTCCTGAAAGAATCAACTGGGGACACCAAAAATAGGTGAAAAAGGTGATGGAACTTTATTGATGCACAAACAACTGAAAATCATCAAACATGGTGTATAGATGGTGTAGCATGACTCACAGTTAAAATAACTGTGAGTCATGCTACACCATCTATACACCATGTTTGATGATTTTCAGTTGTTTGTGCATCAATAAAGTTCCATCACCTTTTTCACCTATTTTTGGTGTCCCCAGTTGATTCTTTCAGGAGTACCTCTGTTTCTCCTTACCTTTTGAGTATATACTATTGTCTTTCAACGGCCACCAACTAGGTCTGTCTGGAGGGGTTTAAACTACTTTTCCTGCCACGTATCAGGCACCCCAACCCGGTGGCAACCCTTGGGAGTCTACTCCCCCCCCCCCCCCTTTTTATTACGTTGAATATATGCATGTCTAACAATTTAAAATATAGGCGCTTAGGTACTTGGAATGATAGAGTAAATAGTGAGCAGGAGTAAATTCCAGAGGAAGACTCGAGATCGCCACCATAACGCGATGGACCTCTCTAAGATGTTTGCAACACTGGGCACTGTCACTAAATATGTATCAATGTGCCAGTGTAACGCTCCTGCGTTTTTATAGTAAGCTGGATTTGCAGCTGCAGAATCTCCACTCAGTAGTCATGTAGAGATGTGTTGGAATACCAGATCCAACTCTCCAGACTCATCACTGTGGGCCTGTCTGCTTCAGCATACAGATATACACACACTCAATAAGATGTTCCTGGAGTGATGGGATGTATCTGTGTAATGTTCCGGTACCTTTGGTACCCTAAATTACACTTTCCACAAGTGTATGCGCCCCACCATTTACTTTTGGAAAGGTGCGCATACACCTTTAAGACTGGAGCTGTCATCACTCAGCGCCGGACTAGATGGCTATTTAAGGCGTCGGTTCTCACTCACATGTGTTCGTTCAAACACCCTTACCTGGATGCTAACCTTGCTTGAAGCTTCCATGCTTGCAAGCTTACCTCGCTGACGAAACCTTGCCGCGCTGATCCCTGTATCCCGCTACTGGATCATCCGCCTCTCCTGAACCACCCTTCGGCTGTATCGCTAATAGTGCTAAGTACCCCGCAGGGGAATTCTCTATAAACTTATACTAAGCTTACACTATCTAGCTCTGCATAGTAAAGACTGTTTATTACATCTGCATAACTAGATTGCTAGCTCTTGAGACTACTGCTACTTTTCTGCACTGGGTTGATCTCTTTTGTATGTCCACCTGCTATTCTGTCATCTGCTACCATACAACATTGCTAAACCTTCCTGCATCCATCTGCTACTGTCTCACCTTCAAGTGTCTATCACCTACCACCTCCACTCAACCTATCCCTCAACCTTCATCATTGTGTTACCACATACATAAAGTCATTCTAGGAACCAGCTTGCTAATTGTGTGTATTTACTGGCTGAAATAAGACCTTCCACACATGATGAGTCATTGAGGTTGGGAATGGTATCTCAGCATATCTCTTACATGACTACTGACGTGGAAACTATTTCTGCAGCTGAAAATCCACACCATATAAGAAACGCAGGAGCGTTACAGATTGAACGAACCAAAAAATGGATTGACTGACACAACTTACCTCTGCTCAGTCCCCTGAACCCAAGATAAATCCCCCTTTGGTATTTACAGGCGATCGCAAAAAATTTCGCGAATTTAAAAACGCATGTGAGTTACTTTTTTTGCTAAAACCTCGTACCTACCTTACTGATCACATTAAGGTTTGTACTATTATTTCTTACCTATCAAACGATCCTCGAGCCAGGGCAGATTCTCTTTTTGAGAAAAACGACCAACTCCTATGCCTTGTTCCTGGCAGAGCTCACTAGCCTATATGATGACCCCAATAGGCAGAGTACTGCTGATCTTCAGTTAAGATCCTTGAAACAAGGAAGGAGGCCTGTAGAAGACTTTGTCGCAGAGTTCAAGAGATGGACCCTTGATTCAGAATGGAATGATGCATCTCTGAAAACCCAATTTAGGCTTGGCCTATCAGAAGCCGTTAAGGATGAGCTCGCCCGAGCAGATCTGCCAAAAACCCTGGATGCACTAATACAACTCTGTATTACCATAGATAGAAGACTACGAGAAAGAAAGGCTGAAAAGATGGGAATGCCATTATCCGTTTCCTCTCGGAGTCTGGCCGTTGACCCCGTTCCTATGGAGATAGGAACCATACGCCCACCGCTATCAACTCTGGAAAAAGCCAAAAGACGAAATGAAAATCTCTGCTTGTACTGTGCATCCCCGGATCACAAGATAAACGTCTGTCCCCTAGTCAACAAAAAGAAGGGTGAGTGTTCACATGTCTCTCTAGGAGGATTGACAACTTCATTCACTAACCCCTACATTTCTGTTTTTTTGACATTACAGTGGGACCAGAACAGGATTACTACTAAGGCCATGATTGACACAGGATCTTGTGGAAATTATATGGATATATGTTTTGCTGCTTTAGATAACATTCCTATTATTTCTAAACTCAAACCTGTCTCAGTAAGTCTTATTACCGGTGTTCCGTTATCCTCTGGTCCGATCACCGATCAGACACAAGCACTTCTAGTCACTATTAACGAGTCTCATAGGGAGACTTCTACCTTCGATTTAATACCATCACCCCACTTTCCCATTGTGTTGGGACTTCCCTGGTTGCACACACACCAACCAACCATAGATTGGAAGAAACGGTCCTTGACCTTCCCTTCTTGTTATTGCGAGGAAACGTGTAACCTCCCGTTTTCCGGGAAGATTCTGTCTGTGGTGACAGATGAGATTGCACCACTATGTTATCAGGATCTTTCTGAGGTTTTTTTTGAGAAAAATGCTCAAGCATTACCTCCTCATCGAGACTATGATTGTAGCATTGATCTACTCCCAAATAGCAAATTGCCGTTCGGTCATGTTTATCCTCTTTCACAGGATGAACTTGCCCATCTCAAAACCTATTTGGATGAGAACTTGGAAAAAGGTTTTATTAGACCTTCCACTTCTTCCACAGCAGCAGGACTCTTTTTTGTTCGCAATAAAGATTCAAGTCTCAGACCTATCATCGACTACAGGAAATTGAATGCTATCACAATAAAAGATCGCTATCCTCTACCGCTTATCCCTGAGCTCATTGAGCAGGTGCGTGGAGCTACCTATTTTTCAAAATTAGACCTGAAAGGAGCATACAATCTCATTCGAATCCGTGATGGACACAAGTGGAAGACTGCATTCAGAACTAGATACGGATTGTTCGAATATCTTGTGATGCCATTCGGCCTATGCAATGCCCCTGCAGTTTTCCAACGATTTATAAACAATATTTTTAAAGACTTACTAGATGTCTGTGTTGTAGTATATCTGGACGATATACTTATATATTCACGGACCCTGTCTGAACACATAAGACATGTAAGACTTGTATTATCGAGATTGCTTGCACATAATCTTTATGTGAAGCTGAAGAAATGCTTGTTCCATAAAGATGAGGTACTCTTTCTAGGCTACATAATATCCAAAACAGGAATCGAGATGGACATGAGTAAAATATCCTGCATTCAGGATTGGCCTACACCTACACGCAAGGCGCTACAGCGATTCCTGGGATTTGCAAATTTCTACAGGAAGTTCATAAAAAACTTTTCTGCTATTGTGAGACCCCTCACACAGCTCACTAGCATAAAAATACCATTTAAATGGTCAGAAGAAGCAAATAAGGCTTTCCACTTGTTAAAGACAAGGTTTACTTCCGCTCCCATATTACGCCATCCAGACCCATCCCTCCAATACATTCTGGAGGTAGATGCGTCAAACATGGCAGTAGGAGCAATACTCTCCCAACGACCTACCCACACTTCACCACTTCATCCAGTCGCTTTTTTTTCTAAATCCCTGAGCAGTCCCGAGATAAATTACCCCGTGGGTGAAAAGGAACTGCTTGCTATAAAATTGGCTCTGGAGAATTGGCGACATTTTCTCGAAGGCACCCAACTACCAATAATTATATACACGGACCATAAAAACCTCCAATATCTTCAGACTAGCAAAACTCTCTTGCATCGACAGGTACGATGGTCACTATTCTTTCTAAGGTTTAACTTCCTAGTGACCTACACACCTGCAGATAAGAACAAAAAGGCGGATGCACTATCACGACTAACTGAAGAAAACTACTTTGAAATCCCTTCCGTTCCTATAATACCTCACAAACGCATTATTGGAGTTGTCCGTTCCTTAAAGGAAGAGGTTCTGCATGGTATAAGTTTGGATTCACCCCCACCACAACTAAATACTGATGCAGAAGGCTTCTTCTACTACAATGACAAACTTTACATACCACCTACCCTACGCACCAAGATCTTGGAATTATCGCATGATGTGCCTATGGCAGGACATATGGGTATGACAAAGACTTTCAATTTGATTTCTCGACAATTCTGGTGGCCTGACATGAAAACATCTATACAAAAATTCGTCTCTTCATGCAATGTCTGTGCCAGGTCCAAAATTGACACTATGAGACCATCCGGTCTACTATGCAGTCTACCAATACCCCAAACTCCATGGGAGGTTTTGTCATTGGACTTCATCGTAGAATTGCCTCCTTCCAAAGGATTTAATACCATCTTGGTGTCAGTGGACCATCTGACAAAGATGGCACATTTCATTGCTATTCGCAGACTACCTTCGTCCAAACAAACGGCAGAACTCCTGATGAAACATGTCTTCAGATTACATGGTATCCCAAAAACTCTTCTGTCTGACCGTGGATCCCAATTTATTTCTAAATTCTGGCAAGAACTATGTCACATACTACGGATTGAGTGGAAGCTCACTTCTCCTTACCATCCGCAGACCAACGGACAGACTGAAAGAGTCAACCAATGCATCGAGCAGTATTTACGTTGTTACACTTCTTACCAACAGGATGATTGGTTGGATCTTCTCCCCCTGGCAGAATTTGCCTACAACAACGCAACTCACAGTACAACCAAGCAGAGTCCGTTCTACTTGAACTATGGGTTCCATCCCTCTATTCTCCCTCCACGCATCCTTCCTTCAAATAACCCAGTAGCCTCAGACTATCTTACCCAAATAAAGGATTCTCTGGGTTTACTAAATACTACCATTGCACACGCTCACAGTCAACAAAAGAAGTACTATGATCTTCGTAGAAGACCTTCTCCACAGTATACTATCGGGGACCTCGTTTGGCTCTCAACAAAAAACTTGAGACTGAAGATCCCTAGCAAAAAGCTTGGACCTCTGTTCTTGGGACCTTTCCCAATCAAGAAACTTATTGGAAAAGCTGCAGTGCAGCTTACATTGCCAATGGACCTAAAAATCCATCCCATTTTCCATGTGTCGCTACTAAAACCCCATGTTCCGGACCAAGGAATAAGGCCTAATATTCCACCTCCCCCTCCTGTACAAGTTGAAGGTGGAGAAGAATACGAGATAAAAGAGATTCTGGATTCTCGTATCTACAGAAGAAGACTTCAGTACTTGGTTAGATGGAAGAACTATGGGCCCCAAGACGACACCTGGCTAAACACCTCTGACATACATGCCCCTAGATTAATCCGCAATTTTCATGCGAGATACCCAGACAAACCAGCTCCAGAGGCCTTCAGGAGCAGGCCTTAAGGGGGGGGTATTGTAATGTTCCGGTACCTTTGGTACCCTAAATTACACTTTCCACAAGTGTATGCGCCCCACCATTTACTTTTGGAAAGGTGCGCATACACCTTTAAGACTGGAGCTGTCATCACTCAGCGCCGGACTAGATGGCTATTTAAGGCGTCGGTTCTCACTCACATGTGTTCGTTCAAACACCCTTACCTGGATGCTAACCTTGCTTGAAGCTTCCATGCTTGCAAGCTTACCTCGCTGACTAGATTGCTAGCTCTTGAGACTACTGCTACTTTTCTGCACTGGGTTGATCTCTTTTGTATGTCCACCTGCTATTCTGTCATCTGCTACCATACAACATTGCTAAACCTTCCTGCATCCATCTGCTACTGTCTCACCTTCAAGTGTCTATCACCTACCACCTCCACTCAACCTATCCCTCAACCTTCATCATTGTGTTACCACATACATAAAGTCATTCTAGGAACCAGCTTGCTAATTGTGTGTATTTACTGGCTGAAATAAGACCTTCCACACATGATGAGTCATTGAGGTTGGGAATGGTATCTCAGCATATCTCTTACATGACTACTGACGTGGAAACTATTTCTGCAGCTGAAAATCCACACCATATAAGAAACGCAGGAGCGTTACAATCTGACAGTATGGAGGTGATGTGCTGAAGGGACAGGTGTGAGCAGTGACAGTAATGGTAAGGACTTGATAGTATTGTTCAGGAGAGTAGTAGATGGTAATAGGTAGAATGCAGATAGGTTAGTAATCATGTATGGTAACAGGTGGTAAGGACAGCAGATGACATATACAGGATAGACTAACCCAGTGCAAGGATAGATGGTAGTAGACTCAAGAGCTAGCAATCTATGTAACAGTGCAGATGATAGAATTAGTATGCATAGATAGTAACAGTCCTTAATGTGCAGAAGTAGATAGTGTAAGTTAGTTATGGAGGTTTCCCCTGTGGGGTACTTATCACTAGTAAGGTTAGTAAGTAGAGGGCAAAGAAAATGGCCTCTGCCCCCACCTATTACTGGCCTTCATAGCAAAGAACACATGGAAGGGCAACGCACATGAAACAAACAAAGATAAAATTCCCAGTTCAATTTGCCAACCAGTCTGCTTACCAACCACATTGGCCTGTCTAACAGTTTGCGTCAATACAGGGGTTTAGTTAGCACACATTTGCAAACGCATGTGAAAGCTGCAGGGCCACGTCAAGGCTCCCTGTTACCTGCAGTCCTAACTCTAATGAATTTTAAAGAGTCTCCACAGTGGGAGCACATGCAAGCTAATGGATAGATAGGGGGCAGGTGAGCCTGGAGGTGGCCCATCCCTCCTGAAAGGTAATTGGGGGCATAATGGAAGCCCAGCTGATAGTATTACAGCAAAGGCACCCAGTATGTCCACTCACCAGTACACATATACAACAAAGAAAATGGCCTCTGCCCCCACCTATTACTGGCCTTCATAGCAAAGAACACATGGAAGGGCAACGCACATGAAACAAACAAAGATAAAATTCCCAGTTCAATTTGCCAACCAGTCTGCTTACCAACCACATTGGCCTGTCTAACAGTTTGCGTCAATACAGGGGTTTAGTTAGCACACATTTGCAAACGCATGTGAAAGCTGCAGGGCCACGTCAAGGCTCCCTGTTACCTGCAGTCCTAACTCTAATGAATTTTAAAGAGTCTCCACAGTGGGAGCACATGCAAGCTAATGGATAGATAGGGGGCAGGTGAGCCTGGAGGTGGCCCATCCCTCCTGAAAGGTAATTGGGGGCATAATGGAAGCCCAGCTGATAGTATTACAGCAAAGGCACCCAGTATGTCCACTCACCAGTACACATATACAACAAAGAAAATGGCCTCTGCCCCCACCTATTACTGGCCTTCATAGCAAAGAACACATGGAAGGGCAACGCACATGAAACAAACAAAGATAAAATTCCCAGTTCAATTTGCCAACCAGTCTGCTTATCAACCCCAATCTATCCATTAGCTTGCATGTGCTCCCACTGTGGAGACTCTTTAAAATTCATTAGAGTTAGGACTGCAGGTAACAGGGAGCCTTGACGTGGCCCTGCAGCTTTCACATGCGTTTGCAAATGTGTGCTAACTAAACCCCTGTATTGACGCAAACTGTTAGACAGGCCAATGTGGTTGGTAAGCAGACTGGTTGGCAAATTGAACTGGGAATTTTATCTTTGTTTGTTTCATGTGCGTTGCCCTTCCATGTGTTCTTTGCTATGAAGGCCAGTAATAGGTGGGGGCAGAGGCCATTTTCTTTGTTGTATATGTGTACTGGTGAGTGGACATACTGGGTGCCTTTGCTGTAATACTATCAGCTGGGCTTCCATTATGCCCCCAATTACCTTTCAGGAGGGATGGGCCACCTCCAGGCTCACCTGCCCCCTATCTATCCATTAGCTTGCATGTGCTCCCACTGTGGAGACTCTTTAAAATTCATTAGAGTTAGGACTGCAGGTAACAGGGAGCCTTGACGTGGCCCTGCAGCTTTCACATGCGTTTGCAAATGTGTGCTAACTAAACCCCTGTATTGACGCAAACTGTTAGACAGGCCAATGTGGTTGGTAAGCAGACTGGTTGGCAAATTGAACTGGGAATTTTATCTTTGTTTGTTTCATGTGCGTTGCCCTTCCATGTGTTCTTTGCTATGAAGGCCAGTAATAGGTGGGGGCAGAGGCCATTTTCTTTGTTGTATATGTGTACTGGTGAGTGGACATACTGGGTGCCTTTGCTGTAATACTATCAGCTGGGCTTCCATTATGCCCCCAATTACCTTTCAGGAGGGATGGGCCACCTCCAGGCTCACCTGCCCCCTATCTATCCATTAGCTTGCATGTGCTCCCACTGTGGAGACTCTTTAAAATTCATTAGAGTTAGGACTGCAGGTAACAGGGAGCCTTGACGTGGCCCTGCAGCTTTCACATGCGTTTGCAAATGTGTGCTAACTAAACCCCTGTATTGACGCAAACTGTTAGACAGGCCAATGTGGTTGGTAAGCAGACTGGTTGGCAAATTGAACTGGGAATTTTATCTTTGTTTGTTTCATAGTAAGTAGAGGGGTCCAGTAGTGAGGGAGTGATCCGGTAGCGAGATACGGGATCAGTAGCGAGGTTCCGGTCTGTTCCAGGTAAAGGCAAATAGCTGGAGGCTCTGGCAGCGAGACAAGGCTTGTGAGCATGTGGTAACAATAGTGAAAGCAGTATGCCAAGAGTGATCGGGTAGCGAAATACAGGATCAGATAGTGAAACAAGTTCAGGTAGCGAGATACAAGAGCGAGTGACATCAGGTATGGTTGCTTCACAGACGGCTTGAACGAACTAACCATGCGGTTAGAACGAACAATGTGAGAGAGAAAGCCGGCGATTGAAATAGCCGCTGAGCGTGTAACGCTCCTGCGTTTCATGTATGGTGTGGATTTTCAGCTGCAGAAATATTCCACTTCAGTAGTCATGTAAGAGAGATGCTGAGATACCATTCCCAACCTCAATGACTCATCATGTGTGGAAGGTCTTAATTCAGCTAGTAAATACACACACTCAACAAGCTGGTTCCTAGAGTGACTTTATGTATGTAGTAACACAGTGATGAAGATTTAAGAGACAGGTTGAGTGGAGGTGGTAGATGACAGACACTTGAAGGTAAGACAGTAGCAGATGGATGCAGGCAGGTTTAGCAATCATGTATGGTAGCAGATGACAGAGTAGCAGGTGGACATACAAGAGAGATCAACCCAGTGCAGGAATAAGTAGCAGTAGTCTTAAGAGCTAGCAATCTAGATATGCAGATGTGATAAATAGTCTTTACTATGCAGAGCTAGATAGTGTAAGCTTAGTATAAGTTTATAGAGGGTTCCCCTGCGGGGTACTTAGCACTAATAGCAATACAGCCGAAGGTTGGTTCAGGAGGAGCGGATGATCCGGAAGCGGGATACAGGGATCAGCGCAGCGAGGTTCCGTCAGCGAGGTATGCTTGCAAGCACGAAAGCTTCAAGCCAAGTTAGCATCCAGGTAAGGGTGTTTGAACGAACACATGTGAGTGAGAACCGGCGATTTAAATAGCCATCTAGTCCGGCGCTGAGTGATGACAGCTTCAGTCTTAAAGGTGTATGCGCACCTTTCCAAAAGAGAATGGTGGGGCGCATACACTTGTGAAAAGAGTAATTTACCACCGATGACCTGATTGGGTTAAGAAGTAATTGGGCGAGGATTGGTCAAGATGTGTCTTTGAACATTAATTTTCCTTATAAATTTTTGAATATCTATGAAGGTGTTAAATTTTTTCATGGACCTAGGGGGAACAAACTTAAGTCCTCTATCCAAAGTATATAGTTCTGATTCTGACAATTGGACCTTACTTAGATTGAATATACCTGATTGAGTTAGGTTCGTTGTCTTTTTCCTTTTGCGCCTCCCCCCTCTGGTGCCTCTCTTTGGTCGGGACCTCTCTTCCCGTTTTGATTTTCTCTGGGAAAATCCCAACGATGACTCGGCCCAGGTTGGGATTGGTTGTAATTATAAGGAGACATATTTTTAGAATCGACCTCATCATCAAAGTAAGGAGAATGATTTCCCCTATAAGATTGTTTTTGTAATGGGGACTTTTTATAATGATTGCCACACATATTAGTTAAGGCATAAGGAAAGGGAATTTTTAAGGCTTTTATTCTTCATACTCGTCTTGGCAAGCGCTTGTAAAGAGTCCCTGGTTGAAAGAGACAAGCAAGATTTCAAACACCCCAGATGGGACTCGAACCCACAATCCCTGGCTTAGGAAGCCAGTGCCTTATCCATTAGGCCACTGGGGCTTGTTTTTAATGAATTTTTAATGGGCTTGAATTTCTAAGGCTTTTATTCTTTCTTTTTTTTTTTCTTTTTGTTTTTTTGTTTTTTCCTTTTTAAATCTCTTTTTATAAAAAAAAAAATTTTTATAGCCAACAAGTCATACAAACATAACAAAGAAGAATGATCATAATATCAAAATCTATGCTCTATAGTAATATAAAGAATAGAAAAAAAAAAAAAAAAAAAGGGGGAAAGAATATAGTTTCTCAACATCTTAACATATTAACATGGGCTGGTCCGATTGATTAATTTTTTTTTTTTACTATTGCTATTGGAGATGGGTGTTCCCATATATATCCTAAAATGTTGGTCCGTCAACACTGCATACGTCCATATAATACCTTAATATAGGCAGAGAATAAGTCAGGAAATCAATTTAAACAAGAAGGTGGTTGCATTATTCAGGCCTACGAATCACTTATCTTTAGTTTTCCCAAAGTTCGTTCTATTTCTGCTTTAAAGTACCAGTCCGTGTATCTGAAAGGTTTCATAAAGTATTGAATGTCCACGTCTGCAAGTTCTTGCTCTATAAAGGATTGCCATTTGTCAAAGAATGTTTTTGTGGAGATATAATGTTGTAAAACTGTATCCGTTCGTTCCTTATGCAATAATGACCAAAGCTCCCTTTTAAGAGCAGATAGAGTAGAGGGACTAGGCTGGATCCATGATTTTAGGATGGTCCTCTTAGCCGCCAAAAAACATAGATGTATCCACGGCGGGACAGTGGATGATAAGTTTGCCTGAGAGGTATTATTTGGCAAGTTTATTCCGAATAGCATAAGATGCGGAGATTTCCGTAGGTCGGTATTCATTACCGCATTGGCATAGTGCACTACTCTATCCCAGAATGGAATCACTCTAGGACAGTGCCAAAATCTATGAGCCAGTGTGGGCCTGATAGACTTACAGAGAGGACATATAGCTTTAGTTCTCTTATCTTTTGTGAAGAGGGCTGGAATATAGGCTTTATGAATAAATTTAAATTGAGTCTCTCTCCATATTTCGTTCACCGTAACTGTCCTGATAAGCCTATAGCCCTGAAGTATCAGATGTGAAAACTCTAATCCAGGAAAATCGATATGCCACTTTTCAAACATTCTATCTGTAGAGGGGGGGGGGGGGGCAGTTCGTCTTGCAATAATTTTAATATTGTGGATATTGAGTAGGACCTCTGTTGTATCAGAGTGTCAATCATTGTATGTTGAAAGCCCTCTAACAGGCTTGGCGCAAATGTAGATATATACGAAGTTGCTTGGTGGTAGGCCAGGAAGTGAGATTTAGGAAGATCATATTCTGCAGCAAGATCCTGAAAAGATTTAAATTTAAGTCTGGAGGTCCCGCTTTCCATTTGTATCAAAGAGTATGCTTTCACCAAGCCCTTAGATTTCCAATATTCAAAGGCTAGATGGTCCCTTGCCTGGGGAAACATTGGATTTCCCATCAATGATAGATACTTTGAAATGCCTAGTGGAACATGTAATTTCTTGAGGTTTCCCTCCAGGCTATAAAAGTATCTCTTAGCAAAACATGTTGTTGTATAGTTTTTGGTAAAGATGAGAATTTGCTATGCAGAATGCCCGCCAAACTCAGAGGATGAGCTATTTGCTCCTCCAAAGTGTTGTTAGTGTAACAATTTCCCTCCCCAAGCCAGTCCAGCCCATACCTCAACAAACATGCAAGATTATACAGTCTAACATTTGGAAGACCAGCCCCCCCCCCCCCATGTTCTTCGGGAGATGCAACTTTTCCAGCAAGATTCGCGGGGGTTTGCCTTGCCAAATACATTTTGAGAAAGCTCTGTTCAACATTTGAACATCCTTATGCTTCAATAGAAGCGGTATGGTTTTTATTCTTCATACTCGCCTTGGCAAGCGCTTGTATAGAGTCCCTGGTTGAAAGAGACAAGCAAGATTTCAAACACCCCAGATGGGACTCGAACCCACAATCCCTGGCTTAGGAAGCCAGTGCCTTATCCATTAGGCCACTGGGGCTTGTTTTTTATAATGATTGCCACACATATTAGTTAAGGCATGAGGAAAGGGAATTTCTAAGGCTTTTATTCTTCATACTCACCTTGGCAAGCGCTTGTAAAAAGTCCCTGATTGAAAGAGACAAGATTTCAAACACCCCAGATGGGACTATGTAGACCCCTTATGTATTTATACATGGTGATCATATCCTCCCTTAATCTCCTCTTCTCAAGAGAGAATAAATTCAGTTCCTCAAATTTATCCTCATAACTGAGCTCCTCCATGCCTCATATCAGTTTGGTTGCCCTTCTCTGCACTTTCTCCAGCTCCCCGATGTCTGGAGAACTGGTGCCCAAAACTGAACTGCATATTGCAGATGAGGTCCTACTAATGATTTGTACAGGGGCAAAATTATATCTCTCTCTGGAGTCCATGCCTCGGTTAATACAAGAAAGGACTTTGCTTGCTTTGGAAACCGCAGCTTGACATTGCATGCTATTAATAAGCTTATGATTATTATTGTTATATAGGATTTATGTAGTGCCAACAGTTTGCGCAGCGCTTGATCTACCAGAAAACCCAGATCCTTCTTCACCATTCACTTCCCCCAGTTGCACTCCCCCTAGTATGTATGATGCATACATATTCTTAGCCCCCAAGTGCATAACTTTACAATTATCAACATTAAACCTCATTTGCCACAAAGTTGCCCAATGAAACAGTGCATTGAGGTCGACTTGTAAGTTGGAGACATCCCGTAAGGAATTTATTCCACTGCAAAGCTTGGTGTCATCTGCAAAGACTGAAATGGTACTTTTAATCCCAGACCCTATATCATTTATAAAGATATTAAAAAGTAAGGGTCCCAACACTGAACCTTGGGGTACACCACTGATAACCTTAGACCATTCAGAATCAAAATCGTTAACCACTACTCTCTGAATACACTTTTAGTTGTATTTCGTTTTCTATCCATTTACAAACTGATCTTTCCAAGCCTATAGACTTTACCTTACACATTAGCCGTGTGTAGGGAACTGTGTCAAACGCTTTTGCAAAATCCAAGTATACTACATCCACAGCCATCCCTCTGTCCAAGGTTTTACTTACCTCCTCATAAATAGAAATCGGATTTGTCTGACAACTTCTGTCTTTCATGAATCCATGCTGTCTGTTATGTAAAATACTTTTTCCAGCAAGAACTCATCTATGTGGGCTTTTATTAAACTCTCCAGTATCTTCCCGACTTTAGAAGTTAAACTACTGGTCTTGATAAAGACTGTGATCCCTTTTTAAATATAGGCACCACATTGGCCTTACGCCAATCCAGTGGTACTATTCTAGTCAAATGAAAAGTCCCATTAAAAAGTCCCTAAAAATGAAACAATGACTTTGAAATGACAGAGCTCAATTCTTTTAGGATCCGTGGGTGTATGCCATCCAGGTTCAGGTGCTTTATTCTGTCGAAATAATTCTAGACCGTATCACTTTTGAGCCATTATGGATCATTTAGGGCTGTGTCAATACCATCCCCATTATGGTTATGAGCTCCCCCATGCTCCTTTGTATACACAGAGCTGAAGAAAGTATTTAATAAATGTGCCTTCTCTTTGTCCCCAGTCACCCACTCCAGATTATTTTGTAAAGGGCCTACATGCTCAAACTTGATTTTTTTACTGTTAATATATTTCAAGAATTTTTGGGGGTTTGTCCTACTATCTTTTGCAATCTGTCGTTCGTTTATAATTTTTGCATCCTTGATTTCCTTTTTACATATTCTATTATATTCTTTGTAACATTTAAATGATGATAGTGTTCCTTCATTTTTGTATTTGTTTAAAAGCTCTTTTTTGATTTTTTTATATAAGTGCAGACTAAAGGTACTTATACATCGCCGGTATGCATTCTGGTACTGATAGGATATCACAGAGGGATGCTAACTGCACACCTATTGGTAATTAGTTATCATGAGTGTTAGGCGAATGGTTTGGGCCGAGCGAAAGTTCAGCCTGTTCAGCAAACACCTTCATTTTCGGGGTGCTTGGCAGATTGTTTGCTCGCCGAGTGACCCACAATGCACTGCGTGCTGCACAGTGCATTCTAGGGCCCTAATTGGATGAAGTGTTGCACCGCTTTACTGATAAGGGCACAGAGCAATGTCAGAGCCCTGATTGGACAAAGTGATGATGACTTTATCCAATCACGGCTCAGTGATTATAGTCCCACCCCACACTATAAAAGGATCCTTTCCAAGGGAAGCTTTTGCAGTGCGTTGTTGGAGTGGAAGATAGATAGAGCAGGGCTCAGTTTGCTACTAGTGAGTTAATGTGTTCACTGATTGTGACTCTGAGTGTAGAGTTAGTGTAGTGCAGTGTTTTAGTGCTATATACAGTGCTTTATACACCTTTATTTTTTTGGTAGCTGCATGTTTTTTTTTGTCCCCTGCCTGCTCCCTTTTTTTTTAAATTGTCAGCCAGAGTTTTCTGACTGTGACGCTGGTGTTCCCCTTTTATTTATTTATTTATTTTTAATAGTTTTTTCATTTCTGTCAGCGTCAGTCCTCAATTTAAAGTGCACCAAACACCACTTTTCATTCAATAAAGTGCATACAATCATACATTTCCCAGTTTCTATTAAATGTGGGTAATAAGATCCTCTCCCCCCCTCCCCTGCCATCATGTCTGGAAGGCCAACCAGGAGAGGCAGATGTTCCCATGCCACTATGAGGGGCCCAGCAGTGTCTGTGTCCACAGGCAAAGGTGGACATGGTCTGTCCTCAGACAAAGCATAATTTCCTCTGTTTAGTGATGTTGCCCATGCTATCCCGCCACAGCATGCAAGGGAGGTGGTGGACTGGCTTACTAAACCATCCTCATCCTCTATGACCCAAGTTGACACTAGTGCGCAGTCCACTGCAGCTGCCAGAGCAGGTTATTCTGCCTCTAGAAGGTTGTGGGATGAAGGCACCACCAAAGACCAATTTTTCCACAACTGTTTTTGACGGGGCCATCATATTTCAATTCTTTACAGCAAGGCAATTCTTGCATTAATCAAGAGTACCTCCACAGGGTTACAGTGTAAAGGCACCACCAACACCCAAAGCCCAATTTTTCTGCACCTGCTACTTCTATCCAAAGTCTGCAAAAGAGACACCACAATTTATACAAAAAAAAATCTCTAATCTTGTTCCGAGTGCAATACATTGTGGCCCCCAAGCCGTTGTCTTACCTCTGTGCTTGCCAACAAGGGTTTCTCCACCAAGTACTAAGTCATGTTTTGCTTGGGGATCAAATACTTATTTTACTCACTGAACTGCAACTCAATTTATAACATTTGTATCATGTGATTTATTTGTGATATTCTGTCTGTATGATTTAAAATACACCTATGATAAAAAAAATTATAGACCCTTCATTTCTTAATTTCAAGTGGGCAAACTTACAAAATCTGCAGGGGATCAAATAACTATTTTCCAGACTGTAATAGCAATATTTCATAGGTGTGGGACTGCCGTGGAAGCTGAGAATTACTGTTGTATTTTCCGCCACTTCATTGTTTACTGTGGTCTTCCAGGTCCTGTGCCGATTGGTTGCTGTTCTGCATAGTAAACACTCAGCATGGTTGCCATTCACAGAAAACCTTGTGTTTTTTCAATAAATACAAGGCATTCTCTGACTTGACAAGGTGGGGATCATGATGTTAGCACCCCACCTCTCCACCTAACCAATCAGAGAATGCCATATTATCATTGAAAATAAACAGTGTTCTGTGAATGGCAGCCCTGCTGAGTGAGCAACAACCCTTGTTCACTATGCAAAAGAGCGGATGCTCAGTATTGGACCTGGAAAATAATGTTGAACACTGTGAAAGCAATGAGTATATTGTGATTCTCTGCTTCCACAGCAGTCCCATAGGTATGGAATATGTATACTTACAATGCTTCAATGTAACCGATGCTACTTATCCAATGTAACCATGTAATAAAAACCATACTTGGAATTCAGCTTAAACCATTTCCCTCCTGTAGGACGTACCCATATGCCCTCGGGTTGAAGTGATTATACCAGGGCAATGGCTGCAGCTGCAGTCATGACATCAGTATCAATCTTTTCAGCTGGTAATGCTGAATCATGTAAAAGCAATCTAATTGCTTTTACATGTGGTGGAAAGGGTCCCCACCACCTTCCGCTGCCTTTCTGGGCTCTCCCATTCCACCAGGAAGCCAGAGACTGAAGCCACCGGCTGACCATAGAGATGAAGGAGGACCAAAACTTCCTCAATCATCTTTATGGTCTATGAAACTGGAAACGACCAGGATATTTTTCCAGTTTTGGTTTGAGGTTTTCAAACCATTACCAGCTTAACAGGATCTGATCAAACTCATCTCAGTTTGACCAGATGCTTTTAAGGGCAGATGAGAGATCTGGGGTCTAAAAGTTCCAACTATGGAGATTTTTAAGTACTGTAGTTTGTCGCTATTCAACGGGTGTTTGGTATCTATTTATTCAGTGGAAAATCATCTTTTTATAGTTTATTAAAAAAAAATGGCTATTATATTGTGTTTTTGTACATTAGAATTCATTAATGTGCATTTTTTCCCAAAAATTTGCGTTTGAAAAAGCCACTGCACAAATACCGTGTGACATAAAAAAATTGCAAAACCCCATTTGATTCTCTAGGGCTTCTGCTTAGAAATAGATAGTTTGGGGGTCTAAGTGATTTTCTAGCAAAACAAAAAAATGCAAATACTCCAAGGACCTAATGACTAACAGACAAACTAAGTCACCCTCTTCCACTTTAAAGAACAAAACCGTTAAAAGGTCATTGTCGGCTAATGTGAAGTTTAATATACAATTTTTATCTTCAGATGGGACAAAACAGAAGGCTGAGTTAGTGAGGGAAGAGAAAGAGCCTACAGACAGACAGTTCAGGTATAGAGAAGTCAAAAAGATTTGGCAGGAAAGCAAACAATGCCCAAAACCTGGCCTGGCTTGGGAGGAAAGGGCTCAGCTTAGTCAGCTGGGAACAGTCATAAATGGAGTCAACCCCAAGAAGACAGTAGACTATGACCCAGGTTCCCATTCCAGGCCACAGCAAGTCTCAAAGCCTTCTGGTTCAAGCAGTGCAAGATCATCCATTCCAAGGCCGAACAGTGTGGTGGAAATGCAAAGATGGAGCTACATAACTATCTCAAAACCTCTATCGCCTTCAGGACACCAACAAGGCTCTTCAGAGATTGGCAGTTTATTTCCAGCTGTAGAGTCTCACCTTATGAAACATTCTCCAAGATCTGGGAGAAGATGTGATAATTCTCCCAACACTCTTACCACGAGAGCCCTGGTATTGGAGGCCAGAAATGGAAGACAAAGTTCCCTGCCAGCGGAAATACATCCACAGGGAGTCAAAATCCAGACTCACCAAGCAGAGAAGATAACGTCTTCTCCCAGACAAGACAACAGAACACAACAAGGTGACAACGTGAGTTCACACGTCATAAATTCATCATGGTCATCTCCAATGCTTGGGAATCCTGAAATAAAAAGTCCTGTCCATGAATTTGGCAAAAAGCAAACAAAAACATCTGGTACCTTTACAGCCCCTCATACTACAATCCCAGTTATCAGCATCCCAACGGCACAAACAGATACTTCCGAATAAATGTTTCTATCAGATTTTTTCAGATTTTTGTTTGCATCAAAATAATTATTACTTTATTTTTTTTTTTTAGGTATCCAAGTTTGTATCAGTAATGAAACAATTAAAAATGCAGGAAAATATAAAAGCTTTAATATATATTTTTGTAGAGTTTCTAATCGCAGCTTGACGATGGGCTGGTGACCAAGTTGTATTAACCACTTAACCACCGGAAGATTTAACCAGGCCATTTTTTGAGATATGGCACTGCGTTAATTTAACTGACAACACTGTACCCAAATAAAATGTATGTCCCTTTTTCCCCCACAAAGAGAGATTTCTTTTGAGGGTCTGCAGTTTTTATTTTTTGCACTATAAACAAAAAAAGACCAACAATTTAAAAAAAAAAAAAAACTATATTTTTTACTTTTTGCTATGAAACATATCCAATAACAAACATTGTAAAAAATCAAATGTCTTCATAAATTTAGGCCAATATGTATTCTACTACATATTTTTTGTTAAAAATAAAAAAGAAATCTGAATAAGTGTATATTGATTGGTTTGTTATAGCGTCTACAAACTATGCAATTTTTTTTTGTACTAGCAATGGCGGAAATTAGTGACTTATAGTGGGACTGCGATATTGCAGCAGACATTTTGACACTGACATTTTTTTGGGCATCACTGACACTAATAAAGTGATCAATGCTAAAAATATGCATTGTCACTGTACTAATGACAGGGGATAACATCAGGGGCGATCAAAGGGTTAACAGTGTGCCTAGTTGGTGTTTTTATAAACTGTGGAAGTTAATAGGGGAAGAAATGCTATGCAGGGACTCAAATTCCATCCCTTCCCTCCTGTCAGAACGGCGATCTGCCTTGTTTACATAAGAAGATTGCAGTTCTGTGTCTTTTCGTGCCGGTTGACAAATATGCAATGCGGGAACCCTGCAAATCCGCAGCGGGTTCCCGCATCGCACTCAACTCGCAGGCAGTTCAAACTGCCATATGCGAATCGCTGGGGGCGTCAATACAAAGTTAACAACACCCCCAGATTGGTTCGCATATGGCAGTGCGAACTGTCAATTCGGACATGAATCTGATCGCATAAGTGTGAACACCCATGTGATCCGATTCTGGTGCGGACCAAAAAAAGGGTCCTGTGTGACTTTGGTCCAAATGCAATGGGAATTCAGCCATACAATCTGTACGGCTGAATTTGCAACGCTCATATATTATATGTGATTTGCAGAGCAGTGCACTGCGAATGCGATGACAGACATCACATGGTATATGTGTAAACCGGCACTTTCTCACAATATGTGGGTTCCGGCGGAGATCGAGTCTGGGATACATACTGATCAGCTTTCGCTGTGTGTAAGAGGGAGCAAGCCCCCGGCGCGTGCATGTGCGTCCCATACCTGGAAGTGTCGGATCCTGTATATATACGTGATTCGGCACACAGGTGCCGTCCTGTAGCAGTATAATTGCTATAGGGCAAACCTAAACTGGGTAATTGCAGTAGAGCACAGTAAGGCCACTGCGATGTCTGGTCTACAAGACCGACTGAATTACAGTTAAAACGGTATTTCAACACCGTGTTTAGTTGGTTGCCCGGAACTCATCTTTCATTTCCTATCACCCCCTGCACACCTGTTGAAATGTCAAATCAGGCTGATGGTTGAAGTGTTGGCACTCACTACTGCAATGGGAGAGGAAAGACCGCAGGATTTAAAATCTACCTGCAGCTAGTAGTATCAGATCCTGCCAGCCGGTGTTCAGTTGGAAAAATGTTTAGCACATAAAAGGCCAGGCAGAGGAGTCCTGATAGATGTCAAAGAGCAGTGGCGGCTGGTGCTCCATGGGCCGGAGGGGGGGATGTCAGACGGACCGCAACATACTACCCCCCGGACCACACCAGGCCACACACCATAACCCCCCACCCCCGGCGCCGGCTCACTCACCCTGCCTGGACATATAGAGGGAAGGCAGGGAGCAGCAGCAAACGGCTGCTTCGTTTTCCTCAATGGCCAATGCCATGGCTTCTCCTTTCGGTCAATCGGGAAACGGGTGTCAGGACCCGCTCCCTGATTGGCCAGGAGGAGGATTCGTGTGACAATAGCAAATATTCATTCGCTATTGTCACACAACTGGGTGGGCTCACTGCGCCCCCAACCCACCCTTTTTTTTAGCCTATTAGAGCCCCATTGAACTCCATGTGTCCAGGGCCCTGCATGTAGATTAGGGGGCCGGACGCATGAATCACCAAAAATAGTGCAGGAACTACTTTTTCAAATTGTTGCGGCACCGCAAAGTCGGCATCGCTCCGATTTGAACGGTTCCATTGCCGACAATACGGTGCGACTTGTCATGGGGTTTGGACCTGTCAAATCGCATGACAAGTCACGCCGGTGTGAACCAGGGCTAAAATCTAGAAAATGATTGGTGACTATGCACAGCTGCACCAGATTCTGTGTGCACCAGTTTTACTAAATCCTCCCCTCCTTAAAGGGTTCTGATAGGTGTCAAGAGGTGGAGACTCCAAAAAAATGAGAATCTCCATCTTCAGGGTAAAGCTTCGTACACACGATCAGATTATCGGACTAAATTTTCTTCCGTTTTTTGTTGCATGCTAATCTCATATGGAAAGTGAAGAGGTTACTTAACATACGAAATTTCCCGTACAACAGAATTCAACTGCAGAAGTGATGTCATGTGTTGAATTGTTCTGTATGTATTCTTTCATTTCTGAGCATGCCTAGTCTTGTTCTTATGATTTATTTCAGACAAAAACTGTACTAATTAAACAAAAATCGGACGCTGTGTTCACCTACAATAAAAATTCTATAGCCTGCACTTCCGGTTTTTGTCGTCCCAAAAATCGGAATTGGCTGTCGAAAGCACTATAATAACGATCCGAAAATCAGCAGATCTTTCATCGGACGAAATTTTACTTCCGATTTTCCTATCGTGTGTACGGGCCTTAATGCAGACAAAAAACAGAGAGGTCAAAAGTAAAACCTAAGATGGCTAGTCAGAAATATATACGTTTTTTCTACAGCCAGCCTATATTAACCACTTGCCGACCGCCCACCGCAGTTTTACTGCAGCAAGCTGGCTCGGCTGCGCCAAATGACGTAGTACTATGTCGGTCACGCACGTGGTGCTGGGGGGCAAGCACATGCCACCGCCAGTGTGCTCCCATCCCCACTAGGCAGCAGGGATGCCGATGCACAAGGCCGGCAGCCGTGATTGCTGCAGAGCACCTGTGATCGCTCCCCGCTGGGAGAGAAGAACGGTCAGCTGTTGTAAACACAGCCGATCTTTCTTCTCTCTGAAATGATCACTTCAATCATCCTTCTATATAGGATCGCAGGTCTCTATGGTCATTTCACAAGTCCCTCCCCCCACAGTTAGAAACACTCCCCTAGGCTCACACTTAACCCTTTGATCACCTAGGGTTAACCCCTTCCCTGCCAGTTTCACTATTACAGTAACAGTGAATGTTTTTAGCACTGATTACTGTAGTAATGTCACTGGTCCCCCCAAAAGTGTCAAAAATGTCAGTTAGGGGTCCGATCTGTCCGCCGCAAAATCGCAGATCGCTGCCATTACTAATAAAAAATAAAAATAAATAAAAATGACATAAATCTTTCCCCTAGTTTGTAGACGTGATAAGTTTTGCACAAACCAATCAAAATACACTTATAGCGATTTTTTTTTTTTTTAGCAGAATACAAATTGGCCTAAAAGGATGAACAAATTTGATTTTCAATTTTTTTTTTTTTGGGAATGTTATATAGTAGAATGTGAAAAATATTGTTTTTTTTTTTGCAGAATTGTCGCTCTTTTATTGTTTATAGCGCAAAAAATAAACATTACAGAGGTGATCAAATACCACCAAAAGAAAGCTCTATTTGTGGGGGAAAAGGGACATCAATTTTATTTGTGCACAGCATCGCACGACCACACAATTTTATGTTAAAATAACGCAGTGCAGAATTACAAAAAATGGCCTGGTCATTAAGGGGGAAAAATCCTTCCGGGCCAGAACTGGTTAATAAAAGAAAGTGGTGTGCTGTGTTTTCTTAGCTTAATAGTAGAGTTGAATCAATTTTTGATTTTTTTTTTTGCATAACTTATATTTTTCTTTTCTTTGGCAAATAAACAATAAAAAAATAAAAATGGTTTTCAATGTTTAAATAAAAGGAATGGTAGAGAAGTGAATAGTTACTATGTGGAAATATGGTTTTACTACCACAATACAATTTTGTACTGTCTTTGTTATTTTTTTTTTATTTGCCCTAACAGTTAAATTTTCACTACAGGTTTGTGGGGCAAATCCCCTTCCACTAACGTCCAAGGAGATTAAAAAAGGATACACCCGAAAGCCTATCTTGGTAATATAAAGTGATTGCAAAGGTTTTCTTTACAAATAAATAAAAAAGAGGTTATACTTACCTGCTCTGTGCAATGGTACTGCACAGAGCAGTCCCTTACCTCCTCTTCTGGAGTCCCCGACCGGCATTCTCCGTCGTTCCTCCTACGAGCGCCCCTCAGCAATCCGAGTGCTAAGGCGGCACCCGTACAGACGCACTCCCGAGCCAGACTGCGTGTGTCCTTAGACACACACCGCTTGCCCTCCTATTCCTCCTCACAGGATTTGACTCTAGTGATCCCTAGTTAAAACAAGCTCTCTATAGGGGAAATCAGGACCACCTTCCTCCTGCTGGGGATCCCTCTAGTGCAGGGATCTCAAAACTATCTAACTATAAAAGGTCAGTTTATTATCCTTCAGACTTTAGAGGGGCCGGACTATGGCCAGTAGGTGCACAAAATGTCCTGGCATTGGTAACAATGTTGGTTGGTGTCAGTGGAAGAATACTGCCCCATCATTGGTGTAAGGGAGAAGAATAGTGCCCCATCAATGGTGTAAGGGAGAAGAATAGTGCTTTATCAATGGTGTCAGTTGGAGGAATAGTGCCCCATTAATGGTGTCAGTTGGAGGAATAGTGCCCCATCAATGGTGTCAGTGGGAGGAATAGTGCCCCATCAATGGTGTCAGTGGGAGGAATAGTGCCCCATCATTGGTGTTAGTGGGAGGAATAGTGCCCCATCATTGGTGTAAGGGAGAAGAATAGTGCCTTATCAATGGTGTCAGTTGGAGGAATAGTGCCCCATCAATGGTGTCAGTGGGAGGAATAGTGCCCCATCAATGGTGTCAGTGGGAGGAATAGTGCCCCATCAATGGTGTCAGTGGGAGGAATAGTGTCCCATCAATGGTGTCATTGGGAGGAATAGTGCCCCATCAATGGTGTCTGATTGCCGCCTGACACCGGCGATCTCTCCCCGCTGACAGAGAAGAACGGACGGCTGATGTAAACACAGCCGTCCGTCCTTCTCCCTGCAATGATCACAGAGGCTATGCGATCCTGCTATATAGGATCGCAGGTCTCTTTGATCATCTCACAAGCCCAACCCCCCCACAGTTAGAATCACTCCCCTAGGCTTACATATAACCCCTTGATCACCAATAGTATTAACCCCTTCCCTGCCAATGGCATTATTACAGTAACAGTGCATATTTTTAGCACTGATTACTGTAGTAATGTCACTGGTACCCCCAAAAGAGTCAAAAATGTCAGTTAGGGGTCCGATCTGTCCGCCGCAATGTGGCAGTCCCACAAAAAATCGCAGATCGCCGCCATTACTAGTAAAAAAAAAAACAATAGTGCAAGGCTAATGACAGCTTCCAAGTTCGACGGATGGGTCTGGTAAACACACACATGGACGGGATTCAGACTCGACTGTCCTGTGCGTGCCTGTTCCCGTGGAGGCAAACAGGCATTCCTGCAGTTGTGGGCTCCCCCTCCATGGCCCAAGTGGCCTGACAGCAGCGTAGGGCCAACAGGCACTTGCCACCTGTTGGCCCTATCTTCAGGACTAATGCTTGGCTGGGGCTGGGGCTGGGTCGCTGGGCAGGTGGGGCCACCTGGGCAATTGGGGCCCCCTGGCGTGCCCATTCGGTAAGATGGCCCTGGGGGCAGGATCTGCCTAGCTTTGGCCAGGTGATTTACAGTACTCAGCCACTTTCAAGAGCCTTACACCCTGGAGGGTCACAGATCGAGCAGGAGGACCACCACACCCTCGTGTACTTCAGCACTATTTTTTAGTTCAGTTTTTATTTCCAGACAACAAAAAAGCAGTCTGATCTTCCAGTATTCATCTCATGTCATCCTTTAGGGAGCTTAAGCAAGTACACAGCTAAATACTGAGTATTGTTGAAAACATACAAATAAAAAACAATATGTCAAGAGAAACCATGCGTATGGCTTCATAGGTAAAGGATCCTGGGCAACCAGACCAAAATGGGTCCTGTTATGGAGACTCTCATCCAATGTCCAAGACCTTTTACTATCAGGTTGGGGATCATTTATAAGTCTGCCTGCCCAATTAACTGCCCTCAGTACTCCATTCTTGCTTGACACAAATTTCAGGTGAACTTGAACATTTTTAGAAAGCACATGGCAATTTTAAGTTACTTTCAACCATTTTCAAACAACTGGTAATTTGCATATTATCGCAAGAAGAAACAATCAAAAACCTAGCAATCTACCATCTACTGGTTCAATTAACCACCAGAATTCGTTTGGTTGTAAAGTCGAAACAGGGCAATAAATTGGTTCTTGCTGGAGAAGGTTCTGAAGTGCTGTGAAATGTGGTTTTCAATGCTTAAGAAAAATGGTTTTACGCTACTCATGCTTTACTTCCCTCTAAGTGGCACGGAGTATGGAGTGTATAGTGAATCTATGATCAACTGGGCCTGGAGGAAACCTAAAGTTGCTGGATATCATTGCAAATGTGTATTATGAACATACTTAAGAAATAGGTGGTCAAAAACTCAAACACTCCAGAATTTGAAAGAATCTTCTTATCCATTTGAAAAACACATGGAGGGCTTGCCCTTCCTGATTTAATTGATTAGTTCTCACAAACAAAAAAATATATAAAGTTTGGATAAGGATATCCTTGACTTACAACTGAAATATATACCCTTAGTTGCCCCCAGAGTTGTGACCAACGTCAGATACCTTACCTCCTACTGTTTCCACTACTATGCAAATTTGGGATAATATGCTTAAAAAAAGGATTCCTATCTTCCAGGCTGGGACCAATGACACCTTTATTCTCTAACTCTTAATTCTCACTAGCCCTAAATTCTCCTACATTTTTAGCCTGGAGCAGAGCAGAAGGTACTTAATTGACTTGTCCCCCGCCTTAGAACTTCCCTCATCTATGAAGAGGGATCAGTTGACCTTGCTTGGGAAGTTTCAACTTTCTAACTTTGGTCACTCCATCTATCCATCCATTGTCTTTACTAACTAGACCCCCTTAGAGTTTTGAGCAATATCTTCTACCCGAACAGAGGCAGACCCATATAGTATCTATGATTCATAAATCTCTTCTATCTGCAATGTTTCCCAAATTTTATTATTTCATTACTAAACGGGAGAAAGTGTTGGGGTGGTCCATACTCCCCACTGACTCAAATAAGGTGATCACACCAAGACATAAAATGTCCATATCGGCTACAGAAACTACAAGATCATGTCCAGATAGTATAGCTGCCCTGTAGGCATGCATATCACAGAACTGACATGCCCTGATACATGTTGGAGATGTCTGAAGGAGGAATTCATGATGACTCACATATGGAGCAAATGCTTGCTCAGTTTACCTTTCTGGGACAAAATCCTAAAAAATGACAATACAATTTTAGACAGTGACATTTCACCAGACCCCCTCATTACTCTATTAACAATTTTTCCAGGCAAATTTAAATCCATAAAAAAAAAGGTCTATTAGGGATTGATGACAGTGTGCTCAATCATACAGATGGTTGGGGTTCTAACCAGGTTCCTACAGTGGTGAAGTCGATTTTATACTTTAGGTATTGGCCGATCTAATGTGAGTATGCAAACTGATGGTTGAATACACAAGGAATTAGAAGCACACAAAGATTGTACACATGATCACATATTTATTTTGTTTTTGGTCACACATTTACAGCTCATTCATACTAGTGGTTGGGGGCAGTAAAACTCCACGGTTGAACCACGGTTTTAACGTCCCACCCAACCACTCCTCCTTTAGCTGCAGAGGCAGCGGCTGCGGGTATACACATGGCACATTGCGAGCATTTCATAGTGCAGGGTACAAAGAGTTAAAGCAGGAGGCGAGGAGGTAATACAACTCCTGATCACAACCTGCCAAACATCTCTGAAAAGTAATTAAGGAGTGGATCGCTTTTCAGAGGAGTGGCAGTCCCTGCGGTACATGTGAAGAATAATGGAGTCTGCCTCTAATAGGATTCCAGGTTACAGACACATGTCCTGAAAGGCCTATTCCTCTCTCCGGAGACACTTCAGGTCTATTGGCTTTGTCCTGGAAGGTCCAAAATTCAACAGGAATTTCCATTTTTGTTCCATATGCAGAGTGACTCATTAACAAGGTTATGCTGAGGCTAAGCTCAGGGTCATGTTACTTTGGGCAAATTAAAACAATTCTTAAACAAATGGGGACGGTTGTCCATTGAGGTGGAAATTGCATGCCGGATAAAGTTTTCATTGTTAGCTTTCAGAGTACAGTAGGGCTCCTACATATCACAGGATGGATAATTGTGTTGCCTATTAGGGCAGGCCATGGACGGAACTATTTCCTGCAACCTGTGAAATTCACTCAATTTTTGCCCAGGACCAGAGGATCTTTTTTATTCCTGACCGAAGGGCCTGCCATGGCATTTCACTGTGGCACTAAGCACTTTATGCAGTTCAGTTTTGGGCACCAGTTCTCAAAAAGGATATCGGGGAACTGGAGAAAGTGCAGAGAAGGGCAACCAAACTGATAAGAGGCATGGAGGAACTCCGCTATGAGGAAAGATTAGAGGAACTGAATTTATTCTCTCTTGAGAAGAGGAGATTAAGGGGGGGATATGATCACCATGTATAAATACATAAGGGGTCCATATAGTAAACTTGGTGTTGAGTTATTCACTTTAAGGTCAACACAGAGGTCAAGGGGGCACTCTTTATGTCTAGAGGAAAACAGATTTAGTCTCCAAATACGGAAAGGTTTCTTCACCTTAAGAGCTGTGAAAATGTGGAATCGACTCCCTCCAGAGGTGGTTCTGTCCAGCTCAGTAGATTTCTTTAAAAAAGGCCTGGATTATTTCCTAGGTGTACATAATATAAATGGGTACTGATATTTATAGGTAAGGTTGATCCAGGGAATATCAGGTTGCCTCTCAGGGGATCAGGAAAGAATTATTTTCCCCTGCTGTAGCAAATTGGATCATGCTTTGCTGGGGTTTTTTCGCCTTCCTCTGGATCAACTGCGGGTATAGGATTGTGTGTATGTGATTGTAGGGTTGAGTTTTCGTTTCTGTTTTTTATTGGTTGAGCCAGATGGACTTGTGTCTTTTTTCAACCTGACTAACTATGCAACTTATCCTCTTTCATTTGTCCTTTTTTATGTGTGTTTGTCTTTTTGCATGGTACGCACTTTTTTCACAGCACGATTAGTAAGGTGTAGGTCCTCAGGTCTGCCCTGAATGTCTTGGGAAAGGGTGGACATGGCCTTCTGGTCTCGTCCTCCTTCTCTCTCATGGGTTCTTCCTTAGGGGGAGCCCCACCCAGTGTTTTGGTTGGACTGTTTTGGCAGTCCTCCCAGAGAATGGGGCCTGCATGGTTTTGATTAGGTGAGCCAGTGAGTACCCCAGTCCCTTTCAGGAGCCTTGTGCCCCGGGGGATTAGGGCAAGGGTCCTTCCTCTTCGGAGGAGGACCCCGTGTACACCCTGTGCACTTTTTTGTGTTCCCACTTTTGCGCGTGCACTTTTTTTTTTGCATTGGGTGTTACGTTTTAGAGTATGTTTCAGGACACCATGGGGCTTAAAAAAACAAACAAGCACAGACAGTGTTGCCACGCACCAGTATTTCTCATGCCAGTAAATGCTGGTGAAAGGAAAAGGTTGCTAGTAAAAAATTGTGCATGTGCAGCTCGGGTTTTGAGCTGGCAGAGACCACCCAAGTGGCTGCTACAGTGTGTTCATTGGGGTCTGGCAGAAGCGGTGCCTGAGTATGTCATGTGATTTCATGGTGCAAGGGAGCTGAGCGGAGCGGCCGGAGCCTCGTGTGCAGGTCTGTGGGATGGGAGCAAGTCAAGCCGGGAGTTAGTGCTGTTTGGACTGGAGTCAGTGCTGCTGCACACTGCTGTCAGTGTCACTGTGAGGGTCAGTGTCATGTGTGTGTGCCGCCGATTCTAATTTCCTGCCCTCCTGAGTCCTGTCTCTGAGATACCGCTTGCCGCCCGCCTGCCACAGATATACTGCGGCAGGCTGGCTCGGCTGCGCGAATCGCAGTACCTGTACGTTGCTCCTCGGGAGCGAGTGTGGGGGCACGCAGGTGAAAATGAGTGAGTGTGGAAAATGATCTGTGGGGTCGGTGGCCACGATTGCCACCGGACTCCCGCGATCACTCCCTGGGAAGAAAAAACGGCGGTCTGTCGTTGTAAACACGGCAGACCGTTGTTCTGTCATCAGTCAACACAGGGCTCCTGTGTTTCTCCTATTTAGTGTTGATTCCATAAGCCCACTCCCCTCACAGTTAGAAAACAGCCCCTAGGCTCACATTTAGCCCTTTGATCACCCCTGGTATTAACCCCTTTCCTGCTAGTGTCATTACTACAGTAACAGTGCATATTGTTAGCACTGATTTCTATAGTAATTTCACTGGTCCCCCTAAAAGTGTCAAAAATGTGAATTAGGTGTCTGCTGCAATGTCGCAGTCCTGCTAAAAATTACAGATCGCCGCCATTACTAGTAAAAAAAAAAATGACAGTTCTTTCCCCTAGTTTGTAGATGCGATGACTTTTGCGCAAACCAATCAAAATACACTCATTGGGATTTTTTTTACCAAAAATATGTAGCAGAATATAAATTGGCCTAAATGGATGAAAAAATTTGATTTTTAATTTTTTTTATTGGGAATGTTTTAGAAAAAGTAACAGAAACAGTAAAAGTTTACAGAAAGTAAAAAATATTGTTTTTATTTTTTTTTTTCAAAATCGTCGCTCTTTTTTTGTTTATAGCGCAAAAAAAAAAATTGCACTGCTGATCAAATACCGCCAAAAGAAATCTCTGTTTGTGGGAAAAAAGGACATAAATTTTATTAGGGTACAGCGTTGCACGACCGCGCAATTGTCAGTTATAGTACGGCAGTGCGGAATCGCAAAAAATGGCCTGGTCATTAAGGGGGAAAATCTTCGGGTCCAGAAGTGGTTAAAAATACAATAAGAAATATGTTTTTTGCCTTAATATCTACCTTAGCTGCCTCTCGCCCACCGTACAGTCTCCATATGAGACTAGCATGCAAAAAGAGAAGATGGACGATTAATCATCTGATATTCATCCAATATTCTCATAGTGTGTACAAGCCTTAAGCCGGCCTTAGGTAGCATATTTACATGGAGAGTAGGGGGAGCTAAAAGGGCCTACATCAGTGGTTGGTAACTTATGAGCTAAAGGGGGCCTCAAATGCAGCCCCTGACATCACCAAAGGGCTGTACATAATGTTCAATATATGTAATGCTTTGGAGGACTGTCAGAAACTTCAGATCTAATAGAGGAAATGGGGGTCAGAGAGTGAGGACAGGATACATTGTTGGAGGGGGATATGCTGCAGAAGACAATGCAAAACTGGGAACATGAGGCTTCTAGAGATCAATGCTATTATCCTAATCAATGTTCCCACTACAGACTGCTGAGGTCCAATCAGGCCCGGACCGGCACACAAAACAGGTCCGGAATTCTAGACTGGGCAGCCAATTCCTTCAGGGATCATGGTGGAAGGGGGGGGGGGGAGTAGGCGCCCACTGGGGTGGCCGGCGATGGGACGCCCACAGAGCTGTTCCTCCAAACTGTATCGCAAACCCCACCAACTTCCCCCACCCCAAAAGACCCCCCATTGATAGACCCCCCCACCTACTGACCCCAACTACTACCTCTTCCCTTCTCTTTTTTGTGTGGATTGTGCTGCGACATATGTCCATTAGCAAGATGCATTGGGATGCCATTCAGAATGAATTGCACCGCATCACACAAACTGGCATGATGTGGGACCTATATGTAACCACATCAAAGTAATGTTAATGGGCCCTAATATTTTGCAATTTTTTTAAATCTCTTTATGAATTTTCAATTAATTTAATTTTAGATACTTTGTACAATTTCACTTTTTCCATGCTGCACTAATTTCTTCATATTTATAAAGGTGAGATATGGTCAGGAAATGCTGCCTAGTTTTCAGTCACTTGTCCGGTTCTGAACTTATTCACCCTTTTAGCTTTGAAGGCTTAACAATTAGAAACAAAGCTGAGCGGTGACACCCCACCCAGGGTGCTAGTCAGAAGTTCTGCTTTATACTTCATATGTTATAATGAGAGGTCTCATGTGCAGGGAGGAGAGGAGGAGGTCATCTGTCAAGGATTTATAGGACTTAAAGTGGTTGTAAAGTCAGAAGGTTTTTTATCTTAATGCATTCTATGCAGGGGAGAACTGGGCCAGGAGGCAGGGGGGCAATTGCCACACGGACTGCTCTGATGCCCCATAAAAAGGCTGCACCGCTTCTGCCACAGACATGCCTAAAGTATTCATGGTGAAGGGAAGTAAAAAGTCTCCGCTGCTGACCTACTAAGTGTGGGATGAAGACAAAGACAGAGCGCAGGCCTCCATGGAAGGGGTAAACTGTGTCTGAGCAGAGGCCAGTTCCATGCCTCACTGGGGACTCTCCTCCCCTGGCCAGCCCTGACCAAGCTTTCCCAGCTCCACCCAACCAGCCTCTGCTGGCCAAGCTGGGAACCCAGATTCGGCTGGTGAGTAAAGAGTACCTGGAACGGAGCTTCAGCATGGAATGGGGGTCAGGAGGAGAAGTGGGAGAGTGAAAGGGGGTCCAAGTCACTGCACCATGGGCCTTTGATTTGTACTTGCCCCCTGGGCGAAAGGTGCCAATTAGCCCCTGGTTACAGGTGTGTCAACTTCCCACGTACCTGACTGATGAGCCCGATAGTGCAGAGGAAGGCCTCCCTTACGTATCTGACTCGTGGCCCCTGGTAGAGCAAACAGGTGGCACGGGAGAGCAGAATGGTATGAGGGCCTGGCGGGTCAGCTGTTGGACGGGTAGCTCCAAGGTCCCAGATGCTCTAAGAGGGGACAACCAGCAGGTAGGAGGATCCCAACAGCAGGCAGGCAGAAGGACGGAACCAGGGACGATCCCAGGCGGGTTCTTAGGGTGCAGTGCGCCCAGGCGCCGCCTGGTGGGGGGCGCACTATCCTCTCCCGACCGCAAGTCTCTCACTGCAGCCTCGGAGCTGCCTGCTATATCCTTTGTAGTTGTGAGCTGAGGGGAGGGGCGACAGTGGGGGAGGCAAATTGACACCCACATTTTTTTCTAGCAGTTTTGTGTGCAGGGCCGCTTCTATTAGTGCACATAAGTCAGGGGCGCCGGAGGTGCCCCCTCCTCATTGTCTGGGGTTAGGGACAGCAGAAGGAAAGGGGACTTCTGGACCAACAAGCTCCATGTCTCCCCCCCGTCCAGGCGGGCAGATGGTGCATCCCAGTGAGCTGGGACACAAAGCAGCATCAGCAGATGGGCTGTCTTTGGAGCCTGGCCGGGGGGCGGAGACTAAAGGTCAGCTGACTCGTGAGGGCTGGAGCTGATCTCGGCAGAGGTGTCACTGCTGCTAGTGTCAGACACCACGGAGCCAAAGTGAGTACTCATAGGCGTGCACACACTAATCATCTCATGCACATTACATACTTGCCCACAGCAGTGACTGTCCCAATACAGCTCTCAAACTCTTTTTCTATCTTCCCCAGAAATCTCCTGTACATTCTATCTGTTCCCTGATTTTCTTAGATTCCCTCCATCTCAGTGTCTGCTCAGAGAACCTGGAGGTGGGTTCTGCTGACACTGTGCAAGGAGGGGGTGAGCTGATGTTCTAAGAAAAGTAAATTTAGGGAGATAAGCTGTCCGTTTTACATCAGCACTAATCAGGAGGATTTGATTGCAGGGAGATGAGAATGATAGAGCTATTACTACATACACCCCCCCCCCCCCCCACACACACACACTCTGTGTATGTCCAGATAATGTGAAGAAACTTTATGACCATTCCATTAACCCTCTGTTATCAAAGTCTAATTCCTCACATTACCTAACCACTCAATACAAGTTAACTGTCCTCAATAAACAGAGCAGAGCACAGTGTTCACGGCCATTTACATGGTAGTGCAATTCTATGAACACTTCATATTCTGAGAAAATCTGTTATTTTGAATTTACACAGTTTAGCTTTTTTTTTGCACACAAGCGCAGGTGTGGTTTTTATGCATCACATGTAGGGCTGCCCATTCATTTCAATGGGCTACCCTACTCATGAGCAACATGGAAAAGAAGTCCCTTCCCCATCCCCCACCAGCACTGCCACTGATCCCACTGTCATATACTACCCTAGCCTGTCCGTATACTACCCTACCTAGCCTGTCCGTATACTACCCTACCTAGCCTGTCCGTATACTACCCTACCTAGCCTGTCCGTATACTACCCATTATGGAAGTGTATGTGTAGTGTACTACATTACATGGTCTAAGGCTCGGTTTCCACTAGTGCGACTTGACACATGTCAAGTCGCACAGCAAGTCAAAAGCCATTGTTTTCAATGGGGCCCGTTTCCACTGCCGCGTCTTGAGTTGCGGCGACTTCAAAAGTAGATCGTGCACTACTTTTGAGCCGTCTTCAGTGCGACTTCCCTCTATAATGAGGGACAAGTCTCACTGAAAGCCGCAAACAACTTAAGCTACGAAGTCGCGCTAGAAGTAGCATGACCTCTTAGCCGCACTAGTGGAAACCGAGCCTGGGACTGTAACTTAGACTGAAGTTTAATGCATAGTAAAACGTTTTAGGCTTATGGAAGTGTATGTGTACTAATAATGCGCATTGTGCCGCACATTCACGAGCATATAGGGGGGGGGCAGCAATTTTTATTTTGCCTAGGGCGCCAAAAATCCTTGCACCAGCCCTGGAGAGGAGGAGCCGTACAGAGGAAGCAGCGGCTTTGCTCTCTACTGCAGCCTCCTGCTTTCTCTGTACGGCTCCTCCTCTCACAGGCGGAGTGCATTTGATATCACTCCGCCTGTGAGCCGGGACTATGGAGGGGCCGTTCTAACAGTGACAGCCGCAGCCCCGCTGAGATATCACACAAGAGCTTTACACCACAGAGCCCAGCACACCACAGAGCCCAACACACCACAGAGCCCAACATACCATTTTTCTATTGTTTGGTGACACTCTAATGTAGTCTCTCATCGGGGCTGGAGGGGATTCTTTCTATCAGAGACTCTCCAATAGGCACAGAGAGGGCCTCTGTAAGATAAACCCCCCTCCAGGTCCCATTAGACTCTGTTGTAGTCTCTAATGGGGCCTGGTGGGGGGTCTTTCTAACATAGACTTTAAAATGCACACAGAGATGACCTCTGTTCGAGAGACCCCCCTCCAGGTCCAATGATACAACCCCATTGTAGTCTCTAATGGGGCCTGGTGGAGGCTCTTTCTAACAGACTCTCTAACAGAGGCCCTCTCTGTGTTCCTTGGAGAGACCCCCTCCAGGTCCCATTAGGAATGGGGAGGAGTTAGTAAGATGACCACGCCCACACGGGGGGGCGCCATAAATATTTCTGCACCCAGGCGTCTGTTACCCTAGGATCGGCCCTGGACGGAACATCCGAGTCCACACTCACTCTGGGGGTTCACAGGCAAACAGATCAGTTCACAGGGCGGGTCAACAACAGGCGGGCGGCGTGGAATCCAAAGGAGCATGCAGGTACAAGGTCAGAGGGGAGCCGAGGTCAGGTGCAGGCAGAAAGCAAGGGAAGTCCAAAGTCAAGCCGGGTCGTACAGGAGATCAATCACAGAAGCAGGAAAACAGGAGCAGGGGTCACAGGAAGCTGCGGATCAGACAGCAAGGACATAATGCTGCTGCAGAGTTTAAATAGAGCAGCCTGTTGCCAATCACTGCAATTAGGCTGCAGACTCTGCACTTAGTTAACCCCTTAGGTAGCAGACCTATGACATTGCCCCCCCCCTAAAGGGCAGCCTCCGGATGCCCAATTGAGCCAACTTCTCGGCATGGGATCTCTTGAAGGATTGCATTAGTTCCTTAGCATGAATATTGCTTTCAGGCTCCCAAGAGTTATCTTCCGGTCCATACCCCTTCCATTTAATTAGGTACTGAACCTGATTGTACCTCCTTCTACAATCCAAGATTGTTTCCACCTCAAATTCCTCCTCTCCATTGACTATTACAGGCTCTGGTGGACCAGTATTTCGTTCAGGAAAAGGATTCGGAACCACAGGTTTCAACAGAATCACATGGAAGACGGGGTGAACTTTAAGTGAATCGGGTAATTCCAGCTCATAGGCTACATCATTGATCTTCCTCTTAACAGGGAAGGGACCCAAAAACTTAGGGCCCAATTTTTTGGAGGGGCAAGCCATTTTCAAGTTCACTGTAGACAACCATACCTGGTTGCCAGGTTCCAGAATTAGTTCTCCTTGCTTCTTCCTGTCAAAGATCTTTTTATTATACTCCTGTGTCTTGGCCATAGTCTCTTGTAAAAGTTTGTTGTTTTCAGAGAAGAAATTCATTGTTTCAGAGACTGCAGGGATTGAGCATTCAGGTATAATACTAGGCAGGAAGGATGGGTGAAAGCCGTAATTAGCAAAAAACGGAGTTTGTTTGATGGCAGAATGGAAAGAATTATTATAAGCAAACTCGGCAATGGGGAGTAAAGAGACCCAGTCATCTTGGGAGAAGGAAGAGAAGCAACGGAGGTACTGCTCCAGGGTCTGGTTGGTTCTTTCTGTTTGTCCATTCGTCTGAGGGTGGTATGCGGAGGAAAAAGCCAATTCAATCTCTAGAGAACCACACAGAGCTTTCCAGAACCTGGAGGTGAACTGGACACCCCGGTCGGACACGATATTGGCTGGAACACCATGGAACCTTACAATTTCTTTGACGAAAGTTTTTGCAGTTTCCACAGCCGAGGGTGTACCTTTCATGGGCATAAAATGGGCCATTTTGGACAGTCTGTCCACCACCACGAAGATGGTAGAAAAACCCTCTGCTGGGGGGAGTTCCACAATGAAGTCCATTGAGATAATTTTCCAGGGTCTCTCTGGAACGGGCAATGGCTTCAGTAAACCCCAGGCCTTTACCCTGCTGTTCTTGCTTCGGGAGCAAGTAGTACAAGACTCCACATAGCTCTTACAGTCGCCTACCACCTGAGGCCACCAGAACGTGCGTTGTACCAGTTCGGCCGTCTTCAGGGCACCGAAGTGTCCGGCCAGCTTGTGGTCATGACAGAGCTCTAACACCGTCATTCTTAAGTCCTTAGGTACAACAATTTTACCTTCATGCCACAGTAGGCCATCCTGTGCCTGTGAGCTGGTTTCAGAGGACGAAGCAATCTCAGCAGAAGCCTGTTTGAGTCGGGATAGGAGATTCTCCTGTAATACAAGAAAGTTTCCTGAGGGAAGGATGGTGTCTTGGAGTGTGGATCTTTCAGGGTCGTTGAACATACGTGAAAGTGCATCTGGTTTTGTATTCTTCAACCCTGGCCTGTACGTTATATGGAATGAGAATCTAGAGAAAAAAAGTGCCCACCTTGCCTGCCGAGATTTTAATCTCTTAGCCATTCTCAGATATTCTAGATTCTTGTGGTCTGAATAGATAAGAATGGGATGTGCTGCACCTTCAAGTAAGTAACGCCATTCTTCCAATGCGGCCTTGATGGCCAAGAGCTCGCGGTCTCCCACATCATAATTCCTTTCCGCTATTGATAATTTGCGGGAAAAGAAAGCAACCGGGTAAAGTAGGGCTTTAGCTCCTTGCCGTTGAGACAGCACAGCCCCACTGCAACTTCAGAGGCGTCAACTTCAAGAACAAACGGTAAGGCAGGGTCAGGGTGCTTCAAGATGGGTGCTGACGTGAACAGCTTCTTGAGGGCTTCAAAAGCAGATTGCGCTTTGGGAGACCAGAGGAATCGGGTTCCTTGCTTAGTTAGTTAGGTAATGGGGGCGATAATAGCACAGAACCCCCTAATAAACTTCCGGTAGAAGTTGGCAAACCCGATGAAGCGTTGAACCCCCTTTCTGTCCATAGGAGCTGGCCAATCTAAGATGGCGGTGACTTTCTGAGGGTCCATCTTGATGCCTTCAACAGAGATGATCAGACCTAAGAACTGGATACACTGAAGTTCAAAGTCACACTTCTCCAGTTTGGCGTAGAGGCCATGTTGCCGTAGTCAGGTTAGCACATTTCGGACATGTCTACGGTGGTCATCAACTGAGGAGGAGAAAATCAGGATGTCATCCAGGTACACGATGACGTACAAGTCCAGATAGTCACGGAAAATGTCATTGACAAAGTGCTGAAAGGTGGCCGGTGCATTGCATAACCCAAAAGGCATGACTAGGTACTCAAAGTGCCCCAATCGAGTAAGAAATGCAGTTTTCCATTTGTCTCCTTCTCGAATACGGATTAGATTGTATGCTCCCCGCAGATCCAGTTTAGTGAAGATGACTGCGGCTCCCAGTCTTTGAAACAGTTCGGGCCCAAGAGGCAGAGGATAACGGTTCTTTACAGTAATCTTGTTCAATTCTCTGTAGTCTATGCAGGGTCGCAGTGAATGGTCCTTCTTTTCAACAAAGAAGATGCCTGCACCAGCTGGAGAGGTAGATGGGCGAATAAACCCTTTTCTTAGGTTGTCATCAATATAGTCCTTTAGTGTGCCCAATTCAAGCTCAGTTAAAGGGTAAATCCTTCCGAAAGGGACCTCAGCCCCTGGTAACAGTTCAATAGGGCAGTCGTAGGACCTATGAGGAGGGAGAGTCTCTGCACCCTTCTTACTGAATACGTCCAGAAAATCGTGGTATGCCACTGGGATTGATTTTTGTAATTCAAGGTCTGAGTCAAGGCAGAGTAAGGATGAGGGGTTGACTGAAGGTTCTTGCAGGCAATGTTGCTGGCAATAGCTTGAAGGAAATGTGATTTCTCCAGTGGCCCAGTTGATTTGGGGGTTATGGGCCTGTAGCCAGGGCATACCTAGGATGATGGGGAACAGAGGTGATGAAATGGCATCCAGGCGTAAAAACTCTTGGTGATGGGAAGCAATGATAGTAAGCAAAGGGACCATCTCTTGTGTGACTGGACCGGATTTAATGACAGAGCCATCAGCAAGATGTACAGCTAGTCACCGGGCCTTTGGTTGAAGTGGAATGAGGTGTTTGGCTGCAAACGTCAAGTCTATGAAGCAGCTGCAGGCTCCGGAATCAATTATGACGGATACCTGGATACTCCTTCCTGGGAGCTGTAACATGATGGGGAGAGTAAGATGAGAGGCTAGGTTAGGTGAAACAGGAACATGCACTGAGGAGATTGAAAGGCACTTACGCATCTTCGCAGGGCAGGACCTCACATAATGCCCTGGTTCCCCACAGTACATACAGAGGTTATTGATTTGTCTGCGCTGTCGTTCCTCCATGGTGAGAGAGGGACGAAGCAAGCCCAACTGCATGGGTTCGGAGGTGTCCGGGCCCGGAGCGACTGGAGCAGAAGGAGTCTGGCTGGAGAAACTGGGAACTTTAGGTAGCATCCAAGTTGGCCGATATTGGCCTGAGGATCTTTCGGAGCGACGTTCCCTTAGACGTCGGTCAATCTGAATTGACAAGTTAATAAGTGCGTCCAGGGATTGGGGTATCCCAACTCGTGCCAGTTCATCTTTTAAAGGATCAGATAGTCCCATCCGAAATTGGTAACGAAGGGCCGCATCGTTCCAATTGGTATCAGAACTCCAACGCCTGAACTCGGCCACGTAGTCCTCTGCGGCTCTGCGGCCTTGTTGAAGTGCATGTATTGCGGCCTCAGCGGTAGCAGTCTGCTGGGGGTCCTCATAAAGTTGGGACATCGCTTCAAAGAACGTGGTGAGGTTGCTTAGCGATTCGGCCTTTTGTTCCAGAAGGCGATGTGCCCAGGCTTGGGGTTCTCCGGTCAACAAGGAGATAACGAAGCCCTCTTTGGTTGCTTCCAAAGAAAAGGTGCGGGGTTGCAGGGCAAAATAGAGTTCACAAGCACTATGAAAGACTCTGTATTTGCTACGTTCACCCGCAAATCTTTCGGGTGTGGGTACCCTTGGTTCTGGTGGTAACATCACTACCGCAGGTGCGGATGAGGTAGCACCTGTAGGGTTGGCGGGAGATGACAGAATTTGAACTCGTTCTTCCAGCCGAGTATATCCCTCTTGTAGATCCTTAACAGCTTGTGTCAGACCCGCCAGATGTTGGCACAGTTCTTCCATGGGGGAGGTTCCTCGCTCGGGCTCAGACATGGCTGCCTGATACTGTCAACTTCCCACGTACCTGACTGATGAGCCCGATAGTGCAGAGGAAGGCCTCCCTTGCGTATCTGACTCGCGGCCCCTGGTAGAGCAGACAGGTGGCACGGGAGAGCAGAATGGTATGAGGGCCTGGCGGGTCAGCTGTTGGACGGGTAGCTCCAAGGTCCCAGATGCTCTAAGAGGAGACAACCAGCAGGTAGGAGGATCCCAACAGCAGGCAGGCAAAAGGACGGAACATCCGAGTCCACACTCACTCTGGGGGTTCACAGGCAAACAGATCAGTTCACAGGGCGGGTCAACAACAGGCGGGCGGCGTGGAATCCAAAGGAGCATGCAGGTACAAGGTCAGAGGGGAGCCGAGGTCAGGTGCAGGCAGAAAGCAAGGGAAGTCCAAAGTCAAGCCGGGTCGTACAGGAGATCAATCACAAAAGCAGGTAAACAGGAGCAGGGGTCACAGGAAGCTGCAGATCAGACAGCAAGGACATAATGCTGCTGCAGAGTTTAAATAGAGCAGCCTGTTGCCAATCACTGCAATTAGGCTGCAGACTCTGCACTAAGTTAACCCCTTAGGTAGCAGACCTATGACAAGGTGTGGCTTTCCACATCACAGCAAGAGGGGGAGGAGAGCAGACAAGTGTTTGCTTTTCTCCTTCTCACCCCACCTGCCAGCACCCGCTATGTCGGTCCCAAGCCCGCAGTTTGCCAAGCAGAGCCCAGAAAACAAATCAGGGAAAACATTGCATTTAGAAAAAAACTGAATTTTTGTAAAATCTTACCTGTAAAATTCCTTTCTCTGAGTCCTCCGACAGTCGCTGCCTCCTCTAAGTCATCACTGTTGGGTATTGTCCTCTGCTCCGCAGGAGTAGCTAGGCATATAGACTTAGTTCAAAACAAAAGGCATTTGCATATACACAGCCCTGGGGGCTGTCCCATCTGGTCAATACCCCCCTGCAGTGATCACTCCCAACTCAGTTTGGTAGCATAGCAGTAGGTAAAAAGAACCCCAAAAGAGGGGCGGGGGCGGCGACTGTCGGAGGACTCAGAGGAAGGAATTTACAGGTAAGATTTTTCAAAAATTACGTTTTCTCTTACGTCCTCCGACAGTCGCCGCCTCCTCTAAGTCATCACTGTTGAGATGTCCCAAAGCAGTATAGACATGAGGGGTGGGAGACGCAACCGTAGAAAAGGCAACGCAGTACCCACATCAGAGAAAGGAATCTTATATGCACCGTAAGAGAACCTACTGGGCAACAGAAAAAACAATGCTCAACAGGAGCAACAGCCCAGGAAAGCAAATACCAACAGCCAGGGACCCAGAAAAAACTCAAGGGTCCTTCATGGCACTGCCGCACTGAGAACCTTGCGGCCAAAGGAAGCATCAGCTGATGCCAGAACATCTACTTTGTAGAATTTTGAAAAGGTGTGCATCGACGACCAAGTCACAGCCTTGCACACCTGGGCCACCGAGGCCCGATGCCAATAGGCCCAGGACGCACTCAAAGATCTGGTAGAGTGCGCCTTAACAGGGAAGGGTGGAACCCGTTCCTTCAAGGCATAAGCCTGCTCAATAGTCTGTCTGATCCATTTGGCAATTGTTGCTGCAGACGCAGCCATGCCCTTCCGAGATCCCTCAGGAAGGACAAAAAGGGAATCCGTCTTACGAAAGGATTCCGTAGACGACAGGTAAACCCTGATCGCCCTGACAACATCCAAGGAATGCAAGGCAATCTCTTTAGGATGCTTGGGCTTCATACAAAGCGAAGGTAGGACAATGTCCTCATTAAGGTGGAACACAGAGATCACCTTAGGAAGAAAGGATGGGGGAGGTCGCAAAACCACCTTATCCTTGTGAATTATCAAGTAAGGAGAGCGGCAAGACAACGCCGCCAGCTCCGGCACTCTGTGAGCCGTAGTGATCGCCACTAAAAAAGTGACCTTTTTTGACAGCAGAGGCAACAATATCTCCCGGATGTTTTTAAAGGGAGCACGCTGTAACACAGACAGAACCAAGTCCCATGGAGGTAAAGGCTCCTTCCTGGGAGGAGCCAAATGTCACACACCTTGAATGAAGGTGCGAATCAAGAAATGAGACGCCACAGGGCGTTGGAAAAGCATAGCCAGTGCAGACACCTGGCCCTTAATCGTGGCCAGTGCCAGGCGCTGGTCCACCCCAGACTGGAGGAAAGCCAACACTCTTGACACCGAGTACGAGCAAGGGGAAAACCCCCTGGACTCACACCAGGCGAAATAGGCCTTCCAGGTACGGTAATAGATCTTACCTGAGGAGGTTTTCCTAGCCTTGATAAGAGTAGGGATAACCTCAGGGGAGAGACCCCTGTCCCTCAGGACCTGGGTCTCAACAGCCAGGCCATGAAAGCCAGCGACTGTAAAGCAGGATGGAAGATCGGTCCTTGAGACAGTAGATCTTCCCGCATTGGCAGTCGCCACGAAGGCGCCACTGCCAGATGAACAACGTCGGCGTACCAGGACTGGCGAGGCCAGTCCGGCGCCACCAGAATCACAAAGTGCGGTTCCGAGGTTAACCTGCGGAGGAACCTGGACAGCAACTGAATCGGAGGAAAGGCATACATCAGACGATACTGATGCCAAGGGGCCACTAACGCATCCGAGGCGTCCGCCAGCGGATCGCGCGTTCTTGCCAAGAACCTTTCCATCTTTCGGTTTAGCCGAGATGCGAACAGATCCACATCCGGGGATCCCCACTTCGCACACAGCATTTGCAAGACCTTCGGGTGTAGGGACCATTCTCCCTGGTCCAGGGTCTGGTGGCTCAGATAGTCGGCCTGCCAAGTCTCCACACCCGGAATGTGAACTGCTGAGATCGCCGGGACATGAGTCTCGGCCCAAGACAGAATTTCGGTCACCGCCCGGGCCGCCCAGGCACTCTTGGTGCCCCCTTGGTGGTTGATGTAAGCCACCGCTGTAGCATTGTCCGTCTGTACCCGTACAGGACGACCCCGAAGACGGTCGGACCACTGGAAGAGACGGAGTTTGATCGCTCGCAATTCCAGCACATTTATCGGGAGGGAGGATTCCTCCTCCGACCAAGTGCCCTGGGCAGACAGGTTGCCCAGGACCCCACCCCAGCCCAACAGGCTGGCATCCGTGGAAATCACCGTCCACACCAACGGACAGAAGGACTTGCCCTCCGCCACCGACGGGGACTGGAGCCACCACAGAAGAGCCAATCTGGTCCGACGAATCAATGAGACACTCTGATCCAGAGACTGAGGCAGTCTGTCCCACCTGGCCAGGATCTCCGCCTGGAGAGCCCGCGTGTGAAACTGAGCAAAGTGTATCGCCTCGAAGGCAGACACCATTAACCCCAGGGACCGCATACAGTTCCTGAGTGACGAGAACGGATTGTCCCTGAGGGACCTGAGCTCGTCCTGCAAGGTCTGGAGCTTTTTCTCCGGCAAGAACACCTTTGCCTGAGCAGAGTCCAGAACCATTCCCAGATAAGGAAGACGAACCGATGGAGACAACGTCGATTTCTGAATGTTGATGGTCCATCCGAACTCCTGGAGCGTCTGCACCGTGATGGACAGATTGCGCACTAGGTCCTGGCTGACACGTGATCTCAGAAGTAGATCGTCCAGGTAACCCAAGACCACAATGCCCTGGGCCCTCAGCAGGCCCAGAACCGGCACCAACACTTTGGTAAAAACCCTTGGTGCCGAAGCAAGGCCGAAAGGTAACGCCACAAACTGGTAGTGGTCCTCTGCGATAGCAAACCGAAGGTACCGCTGATGACCATCGAAAATGGGGATGTGCAGGTACGCATCCTTGAGATCTATCGAGGCCAGGAATTCCCCTGGGCTCAGGGAGGCCACCCCCGAGCGGAGAGACTCCATACAGAACTTCCGAACGCGCACAAAGCGGTTCAGCGCCTTCAGGTCCATAATAGGATGCACTTTGCCCTCCTTTCTGGGCACAGTGAACATATTGGAATAAAAACCCTGAAACCTGTCCCGATGAGGCACCGGGACAATCACCCCCTGAGCAAGAAGGTCCTGAACCGCTCGGTGCAGGTCCTGCAGATGCCCCGGAGGCAAACGAAGATTTGAGGGAAAGAATCTGTCCGCCGACTGGGAAAGGAATTCGATCTTGTATCCCGATCGAATGATTTCCTAAACCCCCCTGTCCGATATCCGGAGCAGCCAAGGTCGGAGGAAACTGCGCAAACGTCCCCCCACCCCTGAAATGGGTGAGGGCGCCCCTTCAGGCAGAGGCGGACTGACTCGCCGAGCCGGCATTGCCTGACTTCTGCTTACCCGCCCAGGGCTTCTTCTGGCCGCCCTGGGTCTTGAAGGGCTTGCCCTTGGATTGGTTCCGAAAGGCACGAAAGGACCCCTGATTGGATCTAGGCGCAGAACCCCGATTGCCTCGAAAGGACTTATTCTTCGGGTTCTGGGGCAGCATGGTGCTCTTGCCCCCCGTGACGCCTTTTACCAGGGTATCCAACGCTTCACCAAAAAGGCGAGAACCAGCATAGGGAAAATCAGCAACTGTTTTCCGCGAGGACTGGTCAGCCGACCAGCTCTTCAGCCATATCAGTCGTCGAATAAGTACCCAGACACTAGACAGGCGTGCTACTAAGGGGGCCTCATTTAAGACCGCATCACACAGATACATGATTCCTTGGTGGATTTGATCCACCATTTCCAGCCGGGCAGGCGGAACATCATCAGACACGAGGTTGCTCCTAAGCATCTTAGTCCAATCAGCAACCGCCTGAGCCACCAACACGGACGTAAAAATGGGTTTGAGCAACGAGCCCGCCACCGTATAGGAATGGCGGGCTAAAGACTCCAACCGCCGGTCCGTGTGATCCCGGAAAACCGGGGAATCCTCCGTAGGAATCAAAGTAGCCTTGTTTAACATGGCAACAGTGTGATCCACCTGTGGGGGCACACACCATCGCGATTCCGTAGCTGGTGCAAAGGGATAAAGCAATTTGAACCGACTAGGCACCATGAATAGACGTTTTAACGTGTGCCACATTTCATTAACAGTGTAATGAAACTCAGCGGGGCAGGGAAAAACCTGCGCCGACTTGCAGGTCCTGTGCGTCCCAAATGAGGACACAGCGCCCGGAGGACTGGGCTCATCCTCCAAATGTAGTGTTTCCTTAACAGAAACAATTAATTCATCCATGGTCGCCCGCTCTTGAGGCGACCCCGGGGAGGAGGTATCAACCCGCCCCACCTCTGCCTCCCCGTCGGACCCCAGGGGGTCCAAGGATGAGCGGGACCCTGAAAAGGGCACGCTCGCCACAGCAGCAGCCATATCACCATCTGAATCAGAGGAGAGAGACAATCTGGGCCTCTTCTAGCAGCACGTTCAGCCATCAGCATTTCCATATTTGACACCAAAGTCGCCAATAACAGCGCAAGAATTAAGTACTGTCCCTTTAAGATCGCTGCGGAGTGCGCAGCCCACCGCTACAGCTACAGTGACAAAAGACCCCCAAACAGGAGAAGAAAAAAACTGAGCCAGAAGCGACAATACAGAAAGATATTGAGATAAAAAAAGATATTTATTTCCCAAAGACAACCTTTGGATATGACGCTGAGCACGTGCACTCAACTTCTTTGGTCGTCCATGGCGAGGCCGGATCTGAGTGGAACCTATCCTGTTAAACCACTGTATGGTCTTGGCCAACTTGCTGCAGCTCAGTTTCAGGGTCTTGGCAATCTTCTTATAGCCTAGGCCATCTTTATGTGGAGCAACAATACTTTTTTTTCAGATCCTCAGAGAGTTCTTTGCCATGAGGTGCAGTGTTGAACTTCCAGTGACCAGTATGAGAGAGTGAAAGTGATAACACCAAATTTAACACACCTGCTCCCCATTCACACCTGAGACCTTGTAACACTAACGAGTCACATGACACCGGGGAGTTAAAATGTCTAATTGGGCCCAATTTGGACGTTTTCACTTAGGGGTGTACTCGCTTATGTTGCCAGCAGTTTAGACATTAATAGCTGTTTGTTGAGTTATTTTGAGGGGACAGCAAATTTACACTGTTATACAAGCTGTACACTCACTACTTTACATTGTAGCAAAGTGTAATTTCTTCAGTGTTGTCACATGAAAAAAAATAATAAATTTAAACAAAAATGTGAGGGGTGTACTCGCTTTTGTGAGATACTGTATCTATATCTATATCTATACACATACAGTATTTGCAAATATATGTGAAGCCTCACTGCCACGTCAAGGCACCTCTGCAAAGTGCGGTCCCTAACTCTACTCTAATGTCATTTCCAAATTGAGACACAAATAGCAATAAATAAACTTAAAGTCAAAACTAGTTCAAGAATGTTGAAACAGAGGTTTTTGTTGCATATATTTGCAATATTATGTGAAGTCCCAAAGAACTCCCAGCTTCGGACATGCTATCACCACTGTGAACCTCATTGGGAGGCAGCAGAGCCATTGGATCTACCTTATGGCTTACGGTTGGTCACAGTGACACCTCCCTATACTATGCATACTAGGCCTGCGGAATATAATCGCCGAATCGATGCATCGCGATGCGACCTTTCACGATTCTGCATCGATTCGTGGTGACTGCAAAATCGATTACCTAATGACCTCATTTCCGGGGGCGGGGGAGTTGTCTGTCAGTACAGATTGTAATGGCGGCCCTGGCGAGTGATGAGAGTGGCGGCGGCGGTGGCCGGGCCTCGCGGGAGAGAGGAGAGCGGAGCTATCAGTGCTCTGGTCCCAGGAAGATTCGGGGCGGCCGCGGCCTTCCCAGCCGGAGATGTGACGGCGGAGGATGACGAGAACCAGGAGAGCGGGAGAGCCAGGTGAGGGGGCGGACAGGGGAAGCACACTGAGGGAGAGGGGGAGCCGGACTATCCGGCATGGTCACAGCAACTAGGAAAGATCTGTGCCAGTGAAGAGACACACATCGATATTAGAAACATTACAGATTGCATAAGATGTGCTTATAACCTGTGCTGCAGCTTTGTATTGTGCTCCCCGAAGTCATGTGATTCTTCCTGTCCTCTGCAGACGGTCAGACATGCTGGGGTTACACTGCACATTGTTACTAGAGATGAGACATGCTGGGGTTAGTATATCATAAATCACATCCCTGATATTCTTGAGGAGACCTCCATACACAAGTGGTGTATGGAGGTCTCCTCAGGGATATCCAGGATGTGATATAGACATGGCGGTGTATGGGGGTCTCCTCAGGGATGTGATATATACATGGCATATGGGGGTCTCCTCAGGGATATCCAGGATGTAATATAGACATGGCGGTGTATGGGGGTCTCCTCAGGGATGTGATATAGACATGGCGGTGTATGGGGGTCTCCTCAGGGATGTGATATAGACATGGCGGTGAATGGGGGTCTCCTCAGGGATGTGATATAGACATGGCGGTGAATGGGGGTCTCCTCAGGGATGTGATATAAACATGGTGGTGTATGGGGATCTCCTCAGGGATGTGATATATACATGGTAGTGTATGGGGGTCTCCTCAGGGATGTGATATAGACATGGTGGTGAATGGGGGGTCTCCTCAGGGATGTGATATAAACATGGTGGTGTATGGGGGTCTCCTCAGGGATGTGATAGATACATGGTGGTGTATGGGGTTCTCCTCAGGGATGTGATATATACATGGTGGTGTAACACCACCATGTATATATCACTTCCCTGAGGAGACCCCCATACACCGCCATGTATATATCACATCCCTGAGGAGACCCCCCCATACACCGCCATGTCTTTTTTTTTTTCAAATTTCTTTTATTGATCAAATGTAATATAACCATCATACAAAGTATGCATTAGAACACAAGTCCAATATGTAGGTTACATGAAGGATCAGAGGTTAACATCAACAACCACATCATCAAAACACACATACATAAGTAGAGCTCCATAACAATGACTTGGTGTAAACTGGTATAACTATAAGTCCCATGATGGCCGACCACAAGGTAAGTGACACATAAAAAGAAAAAAGGAGTAATGCACACTTATGCAATAGGGGTAACCACTTCATAAGTACCAGACAGAGACGCTTAAGTAAAACCCAGGTCAGATAGGGGAGGCGGGTGGGACAAGGGGGGGGGAGACAGGAGGGAGGGGGCTCACGAAGGGGTGGGAGGAGACAGAGGAGCAGAGGAGAGAATGGAGTAGTAAACAGATGTAGTAGAGGGTGGTGGTAAAGGAGGAGGAGGAGGAAGCGCGGCCTGTAGGAAACGGGTAGAGTCGTCCCGCGCGGGTGACCACCGCACCGGTCAGTCCGCGGGCGGACCTGCATCCCCGCCCAGGGCCATGCCCTCCGCAGACATGATAAAAGAATTCCAGCAAGCCCAGGTTTTGGAGTATTGCTCCTTCCTGCCCTGAGCCGTAAGGACCAGATCCTCTAATTCATTAAGCCATTTGACTCTACGCAGCCAGAGAGGGATCGTAGGAGGGGACGTGCTCTTCCAGCAGAGGGCTACACAGGATTTAGCCGCATCCGCCAGGTGGCTAAGTACTGAGCGCTTATAGCGCTTAGGGGCAATGCCAGTGCAGTGCAGCAGGAAAAAGGCCGGATCATCTGGGATGGTGCGTTCCGTCATCAGCTGGGAGATCCTACGGACCTCCGACCAGAAACCCCGTATCAGGGGGCAGTTCCAGAAAACGTGGTATAGGGTGCCCCTGTCCTGTAGACAACGCCAACACCTATCCGTCGCCTCCGGGAAGATGCGGCACAGTTTGTCTGGAGTATAGTACCAGTGCATGAGAACTTTGTAGTTGCATTCCTGGATGCGGGTGCAGATTGATGACTTGAGAGAAAACCTGATAATGTTGCGCCTCTCCGATTCAGTAAATGTCTTCTGAAGCTCTCTTTCCCATTTGGAAATGCCCGGGAGGACAAAGCCCTCCGGCGGCACGGAGAGAAGTTCATACATCTGGGAGAGGGCATGGGGCAGAGCTCCCGCAGTTACCAGTAGATGTTCCAACGAGGTAAGGTCCCCCCCGAACCGCGTCGGGGGCCCCAGTTCCCGCAGAAAGTGCAGAAGTTGTAACGCCTGCCACCGAGTCAAGCGATAGCGTCCCGTCATCGACGTCAGCTGGGAGAGAGACATCCACTCGTGGCCCTCCCTGAAGTGGGAGACCTGGAAGACTCCCTCCGCCAGTAGTGCAGCAAATCTATCCCCTGCGCAGCCCGGGGGGAACCGCGGGTTTCCCAACACCGGGAACAGCTGGGAGTGACTGTTCACCAGACCCCTGGAGGCCACCACCACGGCACACGACCGAAGAGTCGGGCCCAAGGTGGGATGTCGTCTAACTTCGGCCGGGAGGTCCTTCAGAATCAGGGGAGCCCTGGACAGACATAATGGAAACAAGGAGGCCTCCAGACTCACCCACTGTTTCAGGTCCCACCGCGTTAAAAAGCCGTAACAGGTGGGGCGCCAACAAGGGATGAAGTGTCTGGTAGTAGGCGACTGTAAAGCCGTCCGGTCCAGGCGCCTTGCCCTTTTTCGCCGAGGATATGACCGCCACCAGTTCTTCTTGAGTGAAAGGGGAGTCCAGTGCCTCTCTGTCCGAAGAGGAGAGTTGCGGCAGGGAAATCTCATCCAAATAAACACCGCCATGTCTATATCACATCTTGGATATCCCTGAGGAGACCCCCATACACCATGTATATATATCACATCCCTGAGGAGACCCCATACACCACCATGTATATATCACATCCTGGATATCCCTGAGGAGACCTCCATACACCGCCATGTATTTATCACATCCCTGAGGAGACCTCCTATATGTTTGCAGTTCACTATGCAGGGCTTGCAGGCCATGCCAGGTCCAGGGAAGTGTCCTTTAAAAGCAAAATAAAAATGATTCTTTAATTTGTGACTGCTTAATTGTTTGGGTTTTTTTTTATAAAGTTTTGAAAACCATTGGGCAGTGGGCTGGGCATGGGCTGGGCATGGGCATTGGGCAGTAATCGTGATGCATCGTGATGCATCGCGGAATCGAATCCTATCAAATCGTGACCCTAATAATCGTATTCGCATTGAATCGTGAGGTAAGTGAAGATGTGCAGCCCTAATGCATACAGCCCTCAAATCTTCCGTAATGCTCCATTCACTTTTGTACAACTCCAAAGCAGCTCGACTTTGGAGTGCAACTTTAATGCAACTTTGAATGGGTATGACTTGGATGCAACTTTGGCTAAAAATAACGGACAACTGCTGCATGTAAAACATTTAGGTATGACTCTCATGCAACTTATGAGGGTTAACATTGAAGTCTATGGCCCTCAAGTTGCATGAAAGTCTGACCAAAGTTGTGCATTAACTACTTTGAAGTCCCTGCAACTTTAACCACTTGCCCACCGCTCACATTGAGCGTACTGCGGCAAAGTGGCTCGTTCCCGTCCCCGTAGGTCTACGTCGCTGGACTCCTCCCCCTGTAGGCGGCGCTCGCACGCCGCCGAAAGCGCGCTCCCGCTGTTTTCATTCACAGCGGGAGTCGGGCCAGGGGAGGAGCAGCGGCGATCGCCGCTGCTCTGCCCCGATCGTCGGGGAATCGAGTGAGGAGATCCGCCCGCCTGTGTAAACAGAGCGGGCGGATCTCCATAGTGACAGGGACTGACAGATCGGAGTGTTCAGCATAGCTGGACATCCGATCTGTCCCTGTCTCACACAGTCACCTCCCCCCCACACGTCAGTAAGCACCAGGCATACATTAACCCCTCCCTCTCCAATAAAATTAACCCCTTCACTGCCAGTGTCATTTTTACAGTAACAGTGCATATGTATAGCACTGATTACTGCAGTAATGTCACTGGTACCCCCAAAAGTGTAAAAAAATGTCAGTCAAGGGTCCGATCTGTCCGCCGCAATGTCGCAGTCCCGCAAAAAAAATCGCAGATCACCGCCATTACGCGTTAAAAAAAAAAAAACACCAAAAATGACAGAAATCTTTCCCTTTGTTAGTAAACGCAATAACTTTTGCGCAAACCAATCAAAATACGCTTATTGCGATTTTTTTTTACCAAACATAGGTAGCAGAAAACAAATTGGCCAAAAATTTAAAAAACATGTGATTTTTACATTTTTTTTGGGGGGAATTTCATATAAAAAAATGTTAAAAATATTGTTATTTTTTCAAAATAAACGCTCTTTTTTTGTTTATAGCGCAAAAAGTAAAAATCGCACAGGTGATCAAATACCACCAAAAGAAAGCTCTGTTTGTGGGAAAAAAAGGACGTAAATTTCGTTTGGGTACGGCGTCGCACGACCGTGCAATTGTCAGTTAAAGTCGCACAGCGCCGAATCGCAAAAAGTGGCCTGGACGGAAGACAGCAAAATCCTCTGGTGGTAAAGTGGTTAAGTCGAACATATATTAATGGTTATCATTGAAAAACATGAGGTATGACTTTTCATCCAACTTTCATGTCCAAAGTCGGATGACAAGTCGTACATGTGTGAATAGACATTTATAGCCAGTTCAACACATGCCTGAGAAAAAAAAAAGGAGCAGCCTCCAACCTCCAATTTTAGCTAATCCAACACACAACTAAGAATAAAATACTGGCCTCCAACCTCCCCTTATAGCCAGTCCAACACACACCTAAATAAAAGTACCAATCTCCAACCTCCCCTACAGTTAATCCAAGACACACCTAAAAAAAATACTGGCCTCCAACCTCCCCTTATAGCCAGTCCAGCACACGCCTGAAAAAAAATGCCATCTTCCAACATATCCTATAGCTCAAGGGTATTGAATTCAAATTCATGGAGGTCCGATTAGGAAAATTTTCTTCCAACAGAGGTCCAGATTGCATTTTTGTGCGATGACTCGGATTCTTTACATCACAGCCCAGGTGTGCAGGCATGACATCCCATTCATTTGAATGGGCTGCTGTGTCTCCGTTTTCAGCTGGTAAAAAGCCCTGGCACCTTTTTAAAAATGCAGTCGCATGGAAACTGTATGGTGCGTTTATACCATGCAATTTCCATGTGCGGGAAATCACACCTTGTATTTCACTGCGCTTAAGAGTCATTGGTACCCTGCATGTTTTCTGTGCAGCTGCTTATCCCCCTTCACATCTTCCCCACCCTAGCACTGTCCTTCTTTACATCATCACCCCCCCACACACAGCACTGTCCCCCTTTATATCACCACAGCACTGCCCCTAATATGCCCCCCACAGCACTGCCCCTTCACCTCCCTCCCAGCACTGCCCCCCTAATATTCCCCCCAACAGAACTGCCCCTTCCCCCACCCACAGCACTGTCCCTCTCTCATCCCCCAACAGCACTGTCCCTCTCACATCCCCCCCACACCACTGCCCCCTTCAAATATCCCCTGACATTACTGTCTCTCTCACATCCCTCCACACCACTGCTCCTTTCTGGTAAGAAAACCAACAGCTGATCGCGGCGGTCCTGATAGAGCAGCAGCTCGGGCCGGACGCGGACCGTGGGCCACCATTTAGTGATGCCCGCTATAGCCGATCCAACACACGCCTAAAAACAAATTACTTGCCTCCAACCTTCCCTTTTAACCAATCCAACACATGCCTAAACAAAAATACCAGCCTCCAACATCCCCCTTTAGCTGATACAACACGTCTGAAAAAAAATACTGGCCTCCCCCTATAGCCAGCCCAACACGTATCTAAATGAAAGTAGCAGCCTCCAACCTCCACCTTTAGCTGATCTAAGACACAGCTAAAAAAAAATATGGCCTCCAACCTCCCCTTTAGCCAGTCCAACACACGCCTTAAAAAAATACCATCCTCCAACCCACCCAATAGCTGATCCAACAGATGACTAAAAATCAAATTACTGGCCTCCGACCTCCCCTTATAGCCAGTCCAACACACACCTAGATAAAAGTACTAGCCTCCGACCATAACTGATCAGACACACACCTAAAAAAATATTGGCCTCCAACCTTACCATATAGCCAGTCCAATACATGCCTAAAAAAATACCAGCTTTAACCTCCCCCAATAGCTGGCTCAGAAAATGTGGGTCGCCAACCCGCATGCATGTGAACCAGGCCTAAAGCAATAGCAAAGTAATTTATAAATAAAAATACTTTTCCTCCTGCAGGTTTAACCACTTCTGGACTGCAAGGATTTGCCCCCTTAATGACCAGGCCATCAAATCAGAGCCGAGCGCCAGGACCAGTCATCCCCAGGTAGACTGGACACTGCTTGATGGCTATATAATAATGTAATGTGGGCTGCTATGCCTGTGCATCTATAAATATGCTGCTATGCCCCTGTATGTATGTGTGTATATCTCTATATATCTCTATATCTATCTTATTCTTTCTATCTATCTAATTCTATCTTATTCTATCTATCGTATTCTTTCTTTCTATCTATCTATCTATCTTATTCTATCTATCTATCTATCTATCTATCTATCTATCTATCTATCTATCTATCTATCTATCTATCTATCTATCTATCTATCTATCTATCTATCTATCTATCTATCTTATTCTATCTATCTATCTATCTATCTATCTATCTATCTATCTATCTATCTATCTATCTATCTATCTATCTATCTATCTATCTTATTCTATCTATCTTATTCTATCTATCTTATTCTATCTATCTATCTATCTATCTATCTATCTATCTATCTATCTATCTATCTATCTATCTATCTATCTATCTATCTATCTATCTATCTATCTATCTATCTATCTATCTATCTATCTATCTATCTATCTATCTATCTATCTCTTTCTATCTTATTCTTTCTATCTATCTAACTATCATCTTATTCTATCTGCAGAGACTTGCTTGTATTAGGCAGTTTCTGTCTGTGTCTGAGCCCTGGAAGAAGCATGTGGGTGTGTGCTGGGAGCCGTCTGGTTACAGGGAGGAGCTAAGCTCTCTTACTCTAGGATCATATTACCAGAGCTGTTTCTATTGAGTGAGTGAACTGTTGAGTGAGTGAAAGTCATCCAGCTCACTGAAAGTATCAATTCAAAAGGAAGACTTGAGGAGCAGAGAAACACGGTATTTAAAAATGACCACAATATCAATACCGTGGGTATGCAATACCGCGATATATCGAATTACTGAAAACCGGCACATCTCTAATCAGCATCCAACCTAGTCCTATAGCTGATTTAGGACACACCTAAAAAATACTGGCATCCAACCTTCCCTTAAAGCCAGTCCAGCACACGCCTGAAAAAAAAAGAATTACTATCCTCCAACCTACTCTATAGCTGATCCGACACATGTCTAAAAACAAATTACTGGCCTCCAACCTCCCCTTAAAGCCAGTCCAACACACGCCTAGATGAAAGTACCAGCCTCCAGCCATAGCAGATCCAACACACACCTAAAAACATACTGGCCTCCAAACTCCCTCTATAGCCAGTCCAATACATGGTTAAAAAAATACCAGCTTTAACCTCCCCCAATAGCTGGCCCAACACCTGAATGAGAAAAAGTATCATCCTCTAACCTCCTCTTTTAGCTAATGCAACTCACGTCAAACAAATTACTGGCCTCCAACCTCCCCTTAAAGCCAGTCCAACACACACCTAAATAAAATGACCAGCTTCCAGCCTCCCCATATAGCTGGTCCAACACACGCCTGAATAGAAATACTGGCCTCCAACCTCCCTCTATAGGAAGTTCAATACTTACCTAAATAAAAGTACCAGCCTGAAACCTCCCCGTGTGGATAAGAAGGGGGGGGGCAAACCTCAGTATGTTCTCGGTTTCAGACTGGTCACATGCTTTGCATCTTTTCTGTAGTTCAGAAAAAATAATATCTAAAGTCTTGCAATGTTTGTAGGGGGAGCTGATGGCACCTGTGGTCTTGCCATTTCTCCCCATCTGCTGCTGGTGAAAGAGAATCCAAAAAAAAGCTTCTGGTCCTTTGCTTTTAGTTTGGGCTTCTGTTTTAGTTTGGCAGGATCTATGATTTCCTCCATTGTCATCACTGTCGTCAGGTCTGGGGGGCACTGTGAAGAGAAGAAACATTATTACTGAAGATTATGTACATTGATGACCTTTCTATTAGAAATGGTTATACACACTCAGATGACGGGGGAGGATATAGAAAGCAGAACATTGGACAATGCGCTGCCATTGACCTATGTGTGGTTCATATACTTACTATGCTCATGGTAAAGGGCGGGCTTACTTCTCCAGCCTCCAGTTCCTTCCAGTCTACGCTCTTAAAAAATGGGTGGCTTCGCAGATCTTTAACAAGAATCTCTCGTCCTTCTGGGCATTTGCATAGGAGCTGTAAAAATATACAAAAAATTAGGTTATCCATGGTACAAAGTAATAAAATAGCCCTTTTTTTGCTGATTACAGATGGAGATGGAGTTTACTTACTTTGTCCCCTATGAGGTCCTTGAGATCCGTATCGAAATCCTCAGGGAAAGTTGGACAATGGTTGAGGATGTAGTATGCCAACACCTCCTCCGAATACATGTCTGTGTAGGCATCTGAATCATTGTCTGGCTTCTCGTCTGAATCATTGCCTGGCTTGTCGTTTGAATCATTGCCTGGACCGCTGTCTGAATCATTGCCTGGATTGTCGTCTGAATCATTGCCTGGATCCGCGTCTGAATCATTGCCTGCATCGTCGCCTGAATCATTGCCTGCATCGTCGTCTGAATCACATTGCCTGGATCGTCGTCCGAATCCCAGCCTGGATCATCGTCTGAATCCCAGCCTGGATCATCGTCTGAATCACTGCCTGAGTCAGTGTCGGAGCTGTTGAATGGGTAAGTTCCAATCGCCATCTCATACACTATAACTCCCAGGGAGAAATAGTCAACGGCAAATCCATATGGCTCTTCCATATAGATCTGTGGAAATATTAAAAAGAGTAGAATGGTCAGTACTGATTGTTTTACTTACAATAATATAAAAATATTGAAATACAGCACCTACCCTCTAGTTCTATATGTATAGTAATTTCGCCGTCATTTTATGTATGTGCTTAAATTAAGTGTTGTATATGGTGAGGCGCTATTACCCTTTAGTAAACAGACATTTTGAATACAATGAATAAAATATATATAAAGTTGCTACAGTGTTGAAAAAGTGCAAAAAAGTGCTTCTGACATGCAATGGATGTGTGAAATATGCAATGGTTTCCAAAGTGCATAAAATAAAATAAATGTGCAAAATAAGGTATCCAGATGTCTTAATTAAACATTCACTTATATCATTCCATTGTTTTGTAAAACACTGTGCAATATATATGCAATGCATTCCAAAGTGCTCACAATAAATGTGTAGACATGTTTCGATTATTGCATCTCAAAAACTGAAGAATTGTTGAGATAAATTAGATTAATTAAGTGCAAAGAGTTGTGACTTCATAAAAGTCACAACACTTTGCACTTAATTAATCTAATTTATCGCAACAATTCTTCAGTTTTTGATATGCAATAATCTAAACACGTCTACGCATTTATTCTGAGCACTTTGGAATGCATTGCACATTGCATATATATTGCACAGTGTTTTACATTACTGACAAGAAGACAGGAAAACCAAAATGATCCAATACTCACTTCTGGTGCCATGTATTGTGGAGTGCCGAGGTTGGAAGTCAGCGTTCGGGATGCATGCACCTCTGTTGCTGATAAGCCAAAGTCTGCGATTCTCACATGTCCGACGCTATCCAGCAGAATGTTTTCTGGTTTGAGATCCCGGTGTACAATCCCCCGTTTATGAAGGAACTGCAGTCCACAAAGGATCTCCGCAGTGAGGAATCTGATGGAGAGATAAAAAAGATTATATATGAGGTTATTATATTATATAAACATTTTATATGGTAATCTAGGCCACAAAATAATAAATCATTTATCACAAAGCTTTAATTTAAATTATTTTTAATTATCAGGCATTGTCATGTATGAATGTAATAACTAAATCAGGTTGAAATAAAACATTATCAGTAAAAGGTAGATCATAGCACAATGTATACATAGAAGTGTTTTACATGGATATTTGAAATTGTTAATTAATTTGTAGTAAATATGCTTTGCGAATTTGTTGTGATAGTAAAGGTGTCCAAATATGATTGAATGTGATTTTACAATCTCTCCTAAAGTGTATGCAAGACCAAAACAGAAAGCAATAAAAAAGCTTCCTCTCTCCATCCCAGTGGCGGCTGGTCAATAGGGGGTGCGGGGGCGCAGGGGCGCCCCCCCCCCCCCCAAGGCTAGTCACTGTGTAAAAATCAGCATAAAAAAGTGTACCTTTAATATGGCAGCGGGGGCGCCGGACACATTGCTGGCTATGGGAGGGGTGGGGCTTTGGCATCACGTGCCTCTTTACTTGTAAGGTGATTGGCGGCCTTTTAGAGTGTCCTCGGGTCGCAGAGCGATGCGCCCCGAACACTCCCACTCTCTGTCTGCCGTCTTGTGATTGGTCCAGCCTGGCAGCATAGCACCAAGCTGGACCCTGAAATGCTGCATCCAAGTAGTGTGTAGCCTGCAGGTAGGTTCACATTCAGCAGATAGTGAGGCTTGTCAGAGCCGCTCAGTGTGTGTGACACAGTCAGGTAATGTTACTGCTTGCAGGAAGACTAGCTGTCAAAACTCAGCGGTGATGTCGGGGGTGGGCGGGACCGAACAGATATCAAACACCAGCCAATGGGATGGGTCTGGGTGGCTTCTTCGTTTATGTGGCTCTGCCCCTTTCTTGAGCAGCCCAATCATTGGCTGGTGTTTGACAGCTGCTCTATCCTGCCTACCCCCGACATCACCACTGAGTTTTGACAGCTGGTCTTTCTCCCTGCAAGCAGTTACCTTACCTGACAGTGTCACACACACTGAGCGGCTCTGACAAGCCTCACTATCTGCTGAATGTGAAACTCTCCCCTGTTAGTGTCCATAAGTGGTGCCTATCAGTCCCGACTATCAGTGCCCACCAGTGCCGCCTCATCAGTGCCCATCAGTACCACCTATCAGTGCCACCTCATCAGTGCCCACCAGTGCCACCTCAGTGCCCAACAGTACCACCTATAAGTGCACATCAGCCCCACCTATCAGTGCCCACCAGTGCCGCCTCATCAGTGCCCATCAGTGACACCTATCAGTGCCCAGCGATGCTGCCAATCAGTGCTGCCTATCGGTGCTGTCTATCAGTACTCATCAGTGCTGCCAATCGGTGCCAATCGGTGCCGACTATCAGTGCTGCCAATCAGTGCCCATCAGTGCAGCCTCATCAGTGCCCATCAATGCCAATCAGTGCCAATCAGCACTGCCAAGCAGTTCCCATCAGTGCTGCTTATCAGTCCCTATCAGTGCCTCCTATCAGTGCTGCCACTCAGTGCTGCCTATCAATGCCCATGAGTGCAGGGATGAGGAGATGAACTCAGTAACCAGGCACATTGTCCATGGGGGGGCTGGCCTGGTTGGGCACAGCTGAAATCTGTTGATGATTATTAATGCCACATGCCGATCTTTAGTATAATAGCTAATCACCACTATTTACAATAAACTACTAGTAAAATAAAAAGTGTCAGTAAAAAGCTTTCTGCTAAGCACTGTTAGGTGTTCCCACATTCTTAATAAAGTTAAACATTACCACAATGCCTGTCTCTGTAATATGTAACTGCACATAAAACATGCATCAAACTGAAAACAAGACATAAACATGAAGGTGGAAACTCCTCTTATTGATATTTGCCATACAGATTAACTTCAAGTGCAATAATTCCAGAGATATATGATTTCACATGTAATACACATCAAAAGGAAAATAAGGCATATATATTTTTCAAAACTTAGCAGGGATGGTGGAACCCCTCTACAGATATTTGTCATTCAATTTAAGTGCAAAAACTTTTTAGTTGGAAGGTTCACACCAGTAGAGAACTTTAGAATTTTTATTTTTTAGATTCTTACACTTAATTTTATATGTTTTAGTTACTATTATAATGTAAATTATTGCACTTGAAGTTAATTTTCCACCACCCATGCTAAGTCTATGTCTTTATGGACCTTTCTTTATGCACTGGTGTGCAGTCATGTTGGAACAGGAAGGGGTCATCCCCAAACTCTTCCCTCAAAGTTGGGAGCATGAAATTGTCCAAAATGTCTTGGTATGCTGACGCCTAAGGGGCCAAGCCCAACCCCTGAAAAACACCCCACACTATAATTCCCCCTCCACCAAATGATTTGGACCAGTGCCCAAAGCAAGGACCATAAAGACATGGATGAGCGAGTTTGAGGTGGAGGAACTTGACTGGCCTGCACAGAGTCCTGACCTCAACCTGGGTGGCTAAACTCAAACATAAAAATGCATATTAATACTAAAGAAAAGGCCTTCAAAAAATACAAGGCTGAGGGGTCATTGGCAGCATTCAAGCATTACAAAGAGTGTAATAAGAAATGTAAAGACGAAATCAAGGCGGCTAAAATAGAACACGAGAGACATATAGCGGAAGAGAGTAAAAAGAACCCCAAGAAATTCTTTAAGTATATAAACAGTAAGAAAGCGAGGCCAGAACACATTGGCCCCATAACAGATGACAAAGGAAATTTGGCCACAGAGGACAGAGAAAAGGCGGAAGTGTTAAATAATTTCTTCTCTTCAGTCTTCACAAAAGAATCGGGGGGGCTACACTAACCCAGCTTGTAATGTTAAACTAAAGAATACACCTCAGGAAATACCCCCATGGCTAACAGAGGATAGACTTAGAACTAAACTAGAGAAACTTAACATAAATAAATCACTGGGACCGGATGGCTTGCACCCGAGGGTTCTTAAAGAGCTCAGCCAGGTGATTGCCAGACCATTATTCTTGATCTTTAAGGATAGTCTACAGACGGGTATGATGCCAGCTGATTGGAAAAAAGCCAACGTGGTACCAATATTTAAAAAAGGGCCGAGATATATCCCGGGTAACTATAGGCCGGTCAGCCTAACATCAGTAGTCTGTAAGTATTTGGAGGGGATGTTAAGGGGCCACATACAAGACTTTAGTAATGAAAACGGTATTATTAGTAGTAATCAGCATGAATTTGTGAAAAATCGTTCTTGCCAAACCAATCTATCATCCTTCTACGATGAAGTGAGCTGCCACCTAGATAAAGGAAAGCCTGTGAATGTGGTGTATCTGGACTTTGCAAAGGCATTTGACACCGTTCCCCACAAACGCTTACTGTACAAACTAAGGAATGTAGGTATGGACCATAGGGTGAGTACCTGGATAGAGAACTGGCTCCAGGGGAGAGTCCAGAGGGTGGCGATAAATGGGGAGTACTCGGATTGGGCAGGTGTGGAAAGTGGGGTCCCCCAAGGTTCTGTCCTGGGACCAATCCTGTTTAATTTATTCATAAATGATCTAGAGGAGGGGATATCTAGTACAATCTCAGTATTTGCGGATGATACTAAACTAAGCATGCCAATATCTTCTATGCAGGATGTGGAAACCTTACAAGCAGACCCGAACAAAATAATGGGGTGGGCAACTACATGGCAGATGAGGTTTAATGTTGAAAAATGTAAAGTAATGCACTTGGGTATCAGAAACACGAAAGCAAGCTACTCACTGGGGGGAAACCTCTGGGTGAGTTTAGGATGGAAAATTACCTGGGGGTACTAGTGGACAACAGGCTTGGCAGTGGCATGCAATGCCAAGCCGCTGCAGGCAAAGCCAACAGAATACTGGCATGTATAAAAAAGGGGATTCACTCCAGAAATAAAGAGATTATTCTCCAAATCTACAAGACTCTGGTCCGGCCACATCTGGAGAATGCTGTCCAGTTCTGGGCACCGGTCCTCAGGAAGGATGTGCTGGAACTGGAGAGAGTCCAGAGAGGGGCAACAAAAATAATTAGGGGAATGGAGGGCATCCGCTATGAGGAAAGACTAAAAGCACTGAACTTATTCTCTCTGGAGAAGAGACGAGTGAGGGGGGATATGATATCAAAGTACAAATACTGTACTGGTGACCCTAGCATAAGGAACAAACTTTTTAGAGAAAGGGAATACAATAAGACACGTGGCCACTCACTAAAACTATAGGAGAAACGGTTTAACCTTAAAATACGTAAGGGGTTCTTCACTGTCAGAGCAGTAAGGATGTGGAATTCTCTTCCACAAGCAGTGGTATCAGCAGGGAGTATCGATAGTTTCAAAAAACTATTAGATGGGCACCTTAAAGACCACAACATACAGGGGTATACAATGTACGGTTAACAGCAAACACACACACACACACATCATAGGTTGACCTGGATGGACTGATGTCTTTTTTCAACCTCACAAACTATGTAACTATGCAACTATGTAACCTGATAGAACCCCTTTGGGATGAATTAGAGCGAAGACTGCGAGCCAGGCCTTCTCGTCCAACATCAAGTGCCTGACCTCACTAATACGCTTCTGGAAGAATGGTCAAACATTCCCATAGACACACTCCTAAACCTTGTGGACAGCCTTCCCAGAAGAGTTAATGCTGGTGTAGCTGCAAAGGGTGGGCCAACTCAATATTGAACCCTACGGACTAAGACTGGGATGCCATTAAAGTTCATGTGCGTTTAAAGGCAGGCATCCCAATACTTTTGACAATATAGAGAGTGTGTGTGTGTGTGTGTATATATATATATATATATATATACACACACACATATATATATATATATATACACACACAAGCATGTGTGTTTGAGCTTTGGGGTGCACACCCTAATGCAATAGGCTGTGCACGCCTATGACGTTAACCCAATACTGCAACCCCCCTTTATGCATTAACCCATTACTCACACCCCATATCCATGAATTACCACATATTGCACCCCCTTCATCTGTGTACAACATTAACCTTTTGCTGCACCTCTCTATACATTAACCCCTTACTCGCCTCCATCTCCATGAATTACCATTTATTGCACCACCCCCCATCTGTGTACATCATTAACCCCTGCTCTTTCCCCCACCTATTGTCATACATTAGTCTTACTGCTCTCTCCATGCATTACCCCTCACTGCACCCCCTCATTGCAATATATAACTCCTTAACCTCTTAGTGATATATATCTTTATCTATATCCCTTCCAATCTCCATACTTCTCCTACTGCACTCCCTTATCTTCATATAAATCACAACCCCCCCATATCTACACATCCCTCATCTCCATATGCATTATCAATGGGGGGAGTAAACTGGGGACTGACCAGGATCAGTATGGGGGGGAGGGGGGACACTGCCCGGAATCAGCCATTTATCATTTTCCTTCCACTTCACAATTATGTGTCGGTCTATCACATAAAATACATTTACGTTTTTGGTTGTAAGTTAACATGACAAAATGTGGATTATTTCAAGGGGTGACTGAATACTTTTTAAAGGCACTGTACCTTGATTACTGAAGGCCCCTTTCACTCTTGTGTGACCTCAAAGTCACGCAATTTTTTACCGTGTTTTTTTGCCGCGAAGCAATGCCTATTACATTTTTCTGTTTGCGCCCCCCCCCAAAAAAAAATTTTTTAGCACCAGCCGCTACTGCTCCATCCAATACTACAAAAAAAGTTTTACATTTACAGACAAACGTTATCAAAAATGACATTGTACAAGGACCCGTTAGATGGAAATCAAATTGATTCATTGGCAGACCTCCATACGATCTATTTGCTTAGAAATCTGAGAAGCGATAGGTTAGAGATTGCCCAATCAGATGAAGGGTTGGAAGCTTCCACTGGATGATGAACTGGCCAATAATGGTTGAATGGATTAGAACAGTATCTACATGGACACACTGGGGGAGATTTATTAAAACTGGTGTACACAAAAAGTGGTGCAGCACAGTAACCAGCTTCTAGGTTTTTTTGCCAAAGCTTAACTGAACATGCTGAAGTTACTGTTACAGTTTTAGTAAATCTCCCCCTCGGTGACATCTGTAGACACATCGTGATAGATTACTCTCCGGGTAAAATAGATTGTCTGGAATTAGTCTCAGTAGAAAATGAATTATGTCCAGTGCCTGGGATGTCTGTTCAGTGTGTGATTGTACATGTATAGGTAGATCTTTGGAAGGACAGATGTACTGAAAGTCAGACAGTCTACTCTCATGCCTATTATTGTGATACCCTATTGTATCATCTATCTTGTATCTAGGAAAAGTCTATGCTGCCTTGATGTGATCTATGTTAAGTACTATATTCTACCCCATCCCTATTATCATAATACCCTATTGCCTTACCTTGTTGTCACAATATCTACTGGGGCCCTCTCTACGAAGAAGTTCTGCAGGTCTCCACCACTCAGGTATTCCATGATAAAGAATAAAAGATCCTGTAAAAGATGAAAGAAAGATCCAGGTTTTAGAAATTATTCGCTCTATGAATCCATAAGCAACTTTGGCTAGGTTGTGAGAAAAGTAGGCGTCACTTACAGCGGCATTCTATAAGGATAACCATTTAACACCAACCTCTCCCACAAAAGTATAAGGTAGAGTCACTTACCTTTGTCTGGAAGGTACCATATGCATGAATGCAGAATGGGCTGGCATGAACTTCCTTCATAATGTGGCTCTCGTTGAGGGTTTCTTTGTAGTCTCTCTTCTTCTTGATCATAATTTTGAGAGCCAGCGGTTGATCACTGGAGGTGTGTGATGCTAAAACCACCTGGAGGGAACAGAGGGAGAGTAAATTTTAGTTGACGATCAGAGAAGTTTATTCACATTTAATACTTTATTTATGGGTCACCAATAATGGTAGACAGGGCCGCCATCAGGGGGGTACAGGCAGTACTGGTGTAAGGGGCCTGAGCCTCTACAGGGGCCCGGGGACCGCTTCCCTTACACACATTAAAAACAATAGCTTCTGATCTTCACCACCACCCCCCCCCCCGCTCGTATGCCACGGGGGGGGGGGGGTTAGATATAGCTTGGGGTTTGTGCCGTGTGTTTGCTTGGTGGGGGTGTTCTAGTCAGTAATAATCCTCCCCCCTCTCGCTGCAGTACTCTGACAGAGGAGCGAAGGAGAAGAAATACCTACATACAGGCTTTCTTCTCCTCCCAGTGACCGCGGGTAGATCCTGGCAAGCTTCAATAACCTCTGTGCCTGAGGTGGAGCCTGGTTCTTAAAAAAACGTTTGGGCAGTAGCTGATTGGCCAGCACTCAGCATGGGGGTGTGGTTATCTGCCTAATGGAGGAAGTGGCTCCAGCCCTCACAGGTGCATGCCATGGAGCAGAATGAAGATCGGCTTGGAGGGTAAAAGTCACTGAGTGTTCTATGTGTGATGTGCTGCAGCCTGCTGCTGTTCCTCCAGTGCTTTGTTTGCACTCCTGATGGGACACAGAACTCCAGACATGATGGAGGTGCAATGTAAAAATGGCTGGGGGTGATTGTAAGTGGGGAAAGGAATTACATTGTGGTGAGCCTCTTCACTTAGTAACTCTCATCCCCACTCAGAATCATCCTCATCCATTATCACACTGCAACTCCCATCATCCCCATCCAGGCCCGATTCCTCCATCCCTGTCCACAATGTATCCCCATCCCCACCCGGATTTATCCTTCCCTGTCCACAATGTATCCCCATCCCCAACCAGAATCCTGGAGAGGGATGGATAATCCGGGTGGGGATGGGGATACATTGTGGACAGGGATGGATAATCAGGGTGGGGATGGGGATACATTGTGGACAGGGATGGATAATCCAGGTGGGGATACATTGTGGACAGGGATGGATAATCCGGGTGGGGATGGGGATACATTGTGGACAGGGATGGATAATCCGGGTGGGGATGGGGATACATTGTGGACAGGGATGGATAATCCGGGTGGGGATGGGGATACATTGTGGACAGGGATGGATAATCCAGGTGGGGATACATTGTGGACAGGGATGGATAATCCGGGTGAGGATGGGGATACATTGTGGACAGGGATGGGGATACATTGTGGACAGGGATGGATAAATCCGGATGGGGATACATTGTGGACAGGGATGGGGATACATTGTGGACAGGGATGGATAAATCCGGGTGGGGATGGGGATACATTGTGGACAGGGATGGATAATCCGGGTGGGGATGGGGATACATTGTGGACAGGGATTGGGGCAGACTGACATTTGGGCCCATGAGAGGCTCTTGGTACTTCGTAGGGAACACTAAATGGGGCCACGGTCCATGCCAAATGAAAGTCCTGTCAGGGCCACGGTCCACCACTTAGCAGTTGTGTCCTTTTTGCTAGGTCTCCTGCCAGCCACCACTGCCATACTCACAGGGAGTGGGAGGTGCTGCAGGACTATCTGCAGAGAGTGCGGGAGCCTTTTAAAATTAACAAGTGGATAAGTACCCGCTTGTTAAGTTGGCCAGCTCTCGCCTTCCTTCCAGATCTGCAGCACCTCCAGTCTCCGTCCACTGTGAGCATTGTAGCGGCTGCTGGCTTGAGACAGAAGGGAGAGGACACCCAGGCTGATCAGTGCCTATGACTTACCAAGGTGGTACTCTGCAGGGAAGGCTTGCAATAAAAGGGGTACTGTGTCATAAAGGAGCACATTGATGAACGGGCACTGTGATGTATGGGGCACTGATTTATGGGCACTGTGATGTAAGTGGCATTGATGTATTGGCACTGTGATATAAGCAGCACTGTGATGTAAGTGGCATTGATGTAAGCAGCACTGTGATGTAAGCGGCATTGATGTAAGCAGCACTGTGATGTAAGTGGCATTGATGTAAGTGGCATTGATGTAAGTGGCATTGATGTAAGTGGCATTGATGTAAGCAGCACTGTGATGTAAGCAGCACTGTAATGTAAGTGGCATTGATTTATTGGCACCTTGTTGTAAGCAGCACTGTTATACAGATCACTGTGATGTAAGCTGCACTGTTATACAGATCACTGTGATGTAAGCTGCACTGTTATACAGATCACTGTGATGTAAGCTGCACTGTTTTATATATGGGCCCTGTGATGTAAGCAGCACTGTGATGTAAGTGGCCATGATGTATGAGCACTTTGATGTACGGGGCACTGTTATGTAAGCGGGACAGTGATGTATAGGGGGCACAGTGATGTATAGGGGGCACAGTGATGTACAGGGCACTGTTATGTAAGCGGCACGGTGATGTACGGGGCACTGTGGTGGACTGGGAACTGTGGTTTACATTTTGGAAATGTTACCATTGTTGCACCTTTACTGTAAAGTGGTTCTCCCCCCCCCCCCCCCCCCTTCATCTTCTGATTTTTCTTAAAATCTACTTTACTTGGTAAGATGGCCAGTGGGCAGATTTGCTGGGGCAGCCAGTTGGCGGGCCATGGGGAAGGTTGGTGGTCAAGCACCGGGGGGCCCAGTCCTAAAGCTGTGTAAGGGGCCCCAACATTTCTGATGGCTGCCCTGATGGTAGAATCACCATAATGGTCTATTATTTACTACAAGGGTCTACGCCGGTGAAACAGCTGAAATTCTGGGATCTTCTCTCACTCTTGGCTGGAGTCTCACTCATCCTGGTGCACAGTGCACTGAGATATACCTCAATAAAAACCACCAACAAAGGTGAGATCATCCCATTTCACTACTCAAACCTTCATGAAGAAGCTGTTGTTCTTCACCACCCTGATTCTTTCTATGTTATATAAAGTTAGATGCCTGAGTGAAGATTGAGTTGAAAACAGCTAAATACATTTCAGATGCATCAAAATCAAATATGTACAATACAAGTCTTATAGATTGTTTTAAATAAAAAGCTGCAACAACCTGAATAGAAAAGCCTGTCCTTTGCCCCCCTGGCCTCTCCCCCAGAAGCAGTGGTCTTCCTACAGAGGTTTGACACGTCCCATTCTGAATCAGAGCCCAGAGCTCTCCAATCAGCATGGAACATGAGCTTTGCTGATTGGAGAGCTGTAGCTCTGACTCATCAGGGGGCATGTCGAACCACTGTAGAGAGACCACTGCTTCCCAAGAGAGAGCCAGCGCCCCACTCTATAACATGCTGGCAATGAACAGGTTTTTCCACTTTGGCATTAGCTGCTAAAGAAAACATTATTTATGATCACCTTTTGTGTTTGTTAATGCACCTGGAACTGATTTATCTGAATGAAATGGAAAGAATTGGGCTTTTAAGTGTATGTTTATGTAGCACTGCCCCCTTGAGGACTGCTGGATATTACACTTTCGGGTCCCCCTGGGTTACCGTTCACAATATTGGCATTCACAATTTAACACTTTACTTCTTGGCTCAGTCAATGATTAGTCCAGGGATATGTAGTTGTTTTTGGTGTTTTATTTTAAATAGGGATGGGAGAATATAATTGTGGGATACTCCAAATTAACTATTCACAAGATGGAGGACTTCTAATTCTCAATACAGCCAGGCTGTTGATTCTCCCTGCCACTTAGGTGAATTTGGGGTTAAGTTTCTATCCAGATGAATGATTAACTAAATTCTCTTCAGGAGACTTTCCTAGCATCCTCTTTCTCGACCACTGACACCTGTTCTCTGACTATCCTACTCCGGGGTGGCCCCCCTCAGGTCAGGCCTCTTGACACAATCCCCTGTAATCACGGTACTGTTTTTCTACGGTCTCCAGTGTCTCCCCCTCAGTCAGCTTTCCTGGACCTCTGGCTTCAGCTCCGTTCCTCTGGCCCTAAGGACGACCTCCTGATGCCATGTGCCACTGCTACAGAGAAGGAGGCAGCCGCCACCCTCCCTCCAGGACTCACCAGCCAAAGACCCCACAGCACATGTGCTCCTGGCTTTTATACAGGATTCCAAAATGCACAGAGACAGCCAGTCTCTGCCAATCACCAGGACTGTATCAAAGGTTTCCTCCCACTGTCCAACATGCCTCCCAATTGGACTAGTGTGAAACACTCTCTAGACCCAATGAATCACATACTGAGCACACTGAGCTGACCTAACTCACAGATCCTGCTCTCTGCTAGACAGGAAGCAAAATAGATTTGCCTGCTGCTCTTCTGATAGGCAGACAGAGCCAAAAACTATACTCTCTCATTACCACCTACCTAGGAGGGTGCTACATTTATCTCTGCAACAGCCACACAGACAGAAATCAAAATACTTAGGGTGAGGGGATTTCTGTCTGTGTCCTTGTTGCAGATTTTCCATCACTTCCTGTCTTGTGAAACCGTTCTCAGCAGGACAGGAAGTGAGGGGAAATCTCTCTAATGTAGTCCTGGATAGTGATAAGGCCAGACAGGGGTTCAAATCCTTCCCCACTCTACCTAAATATTTTAAATCAGAGAAAAGATCTGACCACTTACCTTTCCGAAACTCCCCTCTCCGAGAGGGCAATGGAATCTGAAGCCATCCAATCTTATTGGGATGATCTCCCTAGTGCTAGGGGACCGGCGGTAACATCTTGGTGGAGTCTTGGTGTGGATTTCACCTTCAGTCTCGCTCACTGGGGCAGGCCTGCCGTGTGAGCTGACTCTGCGGTAAGTACCGTATACATCTGCAATAAAAAAAAAAAAAAGGAATCAGATTTAGCAACTACATCTACTTTTAATAGATTTTTCATTGTAGAACATCAAGTTATAGAGAGAAAAGTTCAAAACTGCAGTGCCAGGGACAAGAACTAAACCCATTATGACAGGGACACAGGGACGGCCACTGTTGGTCTTTATATAAAACTGCTGGTTGCCTGACACTTATCCCAACCCACTGGCTGTGATGCTTTCTGCTAGTCAGTGAGTCAAGAAGCCGGGCAACAAGTATTTTCAATGATGTGGTGATGGACTTTTATAGTAAAATGAGCAGTGGCGGCCCGTCCAGTGGGGGCGCAGGGGTGCCGCCCCTCCTATCCATGCGTCTGGCCCCCTAATCTACATGCAGGGCGCTGGACGCATGGATTCCAATGAGGTTTTTTTTTTTTTGAAGCACGTGATTAGAGCCAGAGTCTCTAATAGGCTTCAAAAAAAGGTGGGCTCGGGCGCAGAGCACTGTGCCCTGAGCCCACCCAGTTGTGTGACAATAGCGAATGAATATTCGCTATTGTTACACGGATCCTCCTCCTGGCCAATCAGAATCCTGAGACCCGTTTCCCGATTGGCCGAAAGGAGAAGCCATGCCATTGGCCAAGGAGGAGGAGGAGGAGGGAGGAAATGCAGGAGACTGAGGGGAAGCTGCCGCTGCCTGCCCTCCACATGGGGAGTGAGCCGGCGACCCGGGGGAGGGGGTATGGTGTGCGGGCTGGTGTGGTCCGTCTGCTGCCCCCCCCCAGGCCCATGGAGCACCAACCGCCACTGAAAATGAGTGGGCGGGTCACAAAGGAAGTTGTAAAACTGCAACAAGAAGTTGCTGTCACCTGCCTGGCTGTGCAGTGTGGCAGACCAGCTGAGAAAAATGGCAAATATATTTTAAGTGAAAAGGAAGGGCTTTTTGAACTGGCAGTATTGTTCAGAAAATGTGTCATATGTCATCCCTGAAATCAGACAGGAGACCAGCCACCCACTATGGGGGTCTTACACCAGCCTGACATTCCGCTGATATGTTTCTTTTGGCTGAGAGAGACGAATGTAGTAGGAATATTTATGTATGGTGTTCCTATCATTGGTTTATATAGATATTCATAATGTCTCTTTTATTAGTATATATGAAAGTTCTATTTAACCCAAAAGCAAACATTTATTATATTGCAGCTTACTCATTAGTAGATGTGATAGCTGCATTCGTTTTCTTTCTTTAGGCTTTCCTTTATTTTCACCTGGTGAACCGGCCAGTAAGTCTGTTGTTTATCGACAGAACAAGTTGTCCTGCAAATGTATCAGTTACCCACTTCTGGACCGCCGCCGCAGTTTTACGTCGGTACTTTGACGTTACATATCTGCTGCCATAACCCCGGTATTTTTTGAAACTGCGGGCAGTCAGCTTTGACATAAGGGTGGTCCCAGCGGCAGATTCTCCGCGGGATCACCCTTATGGGTGACGGGAGAGGTGCCCCCTTCCCTCCCACCGCTTCCCGGTCCTTTTCCCTGCTTACCGGACCCATCGGTGGTGGGGAAAATGATCCGATCTGCTGTCCCCTCAGGCAGGAAGTCGAGTGAGGGCAAGATGGTCCTCACTTTACTCTATGGCCTTGGAGGACCGGAGCGACATCATACGTCGCTTCCTAGCAACCGATTTAAAGAGCCCATTTTTTTTCCAAGATGAAAATAAATGACTTTTTTTCTTTTTTAGTGTAGATGTGAGATCGGAGGTCTTTTTGATCCCAGATCTCACATTAAAGGGGTCCTGTCATGCTTATTTCTATTACAAGGGATGTTTACATTCCTTGTAATAGGAATAAAAGTGATCAAAATAAAAAAATAAAAAAAAACAGTGTAAAAATAAAACATAAAAGATAAAATAAATAGGAAAAAAAGACATTAAATTGTCCCATCCCTGTTAGCTGACGCGCAGAAGCAAGCGCATACGCAAGTCGCGCCCATAGATGTAAACGGCGTTCAAACCACACATGTGAGGTATTGCCGCGATCGTTAGAGCGAGAGCAATAATTGGAGCCCTAGACCTCCTCTGTAACTCTAAACTGGTAACCTGTAGAAATGTTTAAAATGTCACCGATGGGAATTTTTAAGTACCAATGCTTGTCGCCACTCCCCAAGCGTGCGCAGTTTTGAAGCATGACATGTTGGGTATCTATTTACTTGGCATAACATTATCTTTCACATTATAAAAACTTGGGCTAACTTTACTTTTTTCTTATTTTTTTATTTAAAAAAGTGAATTTTTTTCCCCAAAAATTGTGTTTGTATATAGCAGAAAGTGAAAAATATATTTTTTTTCAGAATTGTCGCTCTTTTCTTGTTTATAGTGCAAAAAAAAAAAAAAAAAATCGCAAAGGTGATCAAATACCACCAAAATAAATCTCTATTTCTGGGAAAAAAAGGACGTCAAATTCGTTTAGGTACAGTGTCGCACGACCGTGCAATTGTCCGATAAAGTCACGCAGTGCCGAATCGCAAAATAGGCCCTGGTCAGGAAGGGGGTAAAATCTTCCAGGGCTTAAGTGGTTAAATAAAGATCTTTATTCCTGTTAGCACTGTGAATTGAGTCTTATCTCTTTGTATAAAGCTTTCTAACAGATCAGATATTTTTATTTCTGTCCAGTCTAAATATTTGACTTTTTACATTTTATTTCTGATCTTCCAATATTTCTTTAGCAGTCTCAAACCCCGCCCCCTGACATCAGTCTGAGCTCTTTGTGTGCAGTCTAAACTCAATAATTACCATCAGTGCCTGTAATATGACACTATCAGAGCTGCAGACAGGAGAGGCTGATCATATAATGTTTCATAAAAAAAGTTTTCTCTGTACTTTCCCTCTGTTATGCTGGCAGTTGGGTGTGGATATTCCCAGTCTTCCTGATTTTAACTGGGGAAGAAGGAAGGAACGCTCAGTCAGTCCTGATGGTGATTGGACACACAGAACACCTTAGACTGCTGTCATTATCACACACTGAGCTGCTGCTACACACACGGCAGGTCAGGCTGGTTTAGCTCCGAGGTGACTCTGCTCGGCTCTGCACTCTACAGCCTCCATCTCCCTCACCCGAGGCAGTCATGTGTAGCCCCGCCCCTCAGCTGAATTCCCCAGAGGGAGGAGTGGCCAGAGCTCCTGTCCCTCCCATCATCTTCACACAGCTCCATGTGATAGGGTGCCCATCTCTTCTTCTACGCCTCCCACCAGAAGTGTATCTCCTGCGTGCCAATTATCGGCCCGTGGGCGTGTTTTATGGAGTGGGACCAAGGCATGGAACGCAGTGAGTTTAGTAAGTGACTTCCTCTTCACCGAGAAATGACCAATCCAGCCCACCGGGTGCTCCCGATTGGCCAATCCGGGTCTGGGAGGAGGAGTCACTACATAGAGAAGGAAATTGGCTCTGAGATCGCCCAGAGCAGGGAGGGATAAAAACAGAAGTCTGGGGGGGAGGGTGGTGATGTCCCCCAAACATCGGGAAGCTGTGACAGAGAAAGCAGGAGTGATAGAAAGGATTAGATAGGGGAGGGGGAAGCCGCTGTTAAGAAGCAGGAAAGTTGTGCAGTGTTGGTCTATTCTGGAGCCAATCAGGAAGCGCTGATAGTGTTAGCCCTCCCACCCTCACATGCCCCGCCTCCTCCACTCTGTCACTGGGGGAATAGTACAGCGCGCTGTGCAGGCAGGGGGCGGGGCTACCATCTACTCTACATGCAGGAACAGAGCCGCCCTCTGTCTTACATTGGGCAGAATATTCTGTGCAGGGCAAACTCCGCCCTCTTCCCCACAGTAAATCATTCCGCCCAGGGCAGCTGCCCCCCCACCCTAATACCGGCCCTGTCCACAATACTTACCATTCCAGTCTGTCTTGTAGTCTGAGCCATCGACTTTATAGCCGACACCAAAGCATCCAGCGGCCGCTCTAAAGCACCCGCGGAGAAAAGTTTGAGCCCTCTTCATTTTTGTGGGCTTCTTGGTTGGGGTATCTGCAGGTTGTGCAATGATACCATCCATAGGTGGTATTCCAGTGCTCTGTTTATCTTCGGTGTTAATGTGATAAACAGCCTTCTTACACTGAAAAAATCTCATTGTGAAGAATAATTCAAGCACACTTGAAGTATTCAAGAGAAAAAATTACAATACGATTGAATCAAATCACAGTAAATTGCTAGGATGAAATCACAAGCAAAATATCGCCAGAGAAAAAAAAACACGTCTGCACAGTATGCTGACCACTCTGGGGACTGGCAGGATCCAACTGTCAGCTTCTTATATAGGGGCGGCTGATGACATCACAGTCATGTGACCTAACTGCCGTTGTTGTTTTTGGCACTCAGCCAATAACTGACATTTTTTTTTTTTTTTTTTTTTAAAAGAAGTTTTCTCCTTTTGTATTAGCTTTGTGAATTCAGCCTCTGGGCTCAGTATACAAATCTCACATACCAATATATATTAATAGATATATATATATATATATTTTTTTTTTAATCAAAATGACAGTTTTTTTTAAATTTAGATTTAAAATTTACAGACCCATGGCTTAACCACTTCAGCTCCGGAAGGTTATACCCCCTTAATAACCAGGCCATTTTTTTTGCTATTCGACACTGTGTTACTTTAATGACAAATTTTGCAAAAAAATAGTAACAATTTTGAAAAAAACACCATATTTTTTACTTTCTGCTATAAAATATTCCCAATAAAAAAAATTAAAAAAATCAAACTTTTTTTATCAGTTTAGGCCAAATTGTATTCTGCTACATATTTTTGGTAAAAAAGAAAAAAATCCCAAAATGCGTATTTTAATAGGTTTGCGCAAATCTCACATACCAATATATATATATATATATATATATATATATATATATATTTTTTTTTTTTTTTTTAATCAAAGTGACATTTTTTTTAAATTGATATTTAAAATTTACAGACCCATGGCTTAACCACTTCAGCTCCGGAAGGTTTTAACCCTCCCCCCCCCCCCCCTATAATGACCAGGCCAGTTTTTTGCGATTCGGCACTGTGTTACTTTAACGACAAATTTTGCGGTCGTGCGACAATGTACCCTAATACAATTTATGTCCTTTTTTTCCCCACAAATAGAGCTTTCTTTTGGTGGTATTTGATCACCTGTGCGTTTTTTTTTAGATTTTGCGCTATAAACAGAAAAAGAGTGACAATTCTGAAAAAAAAAAAAAAAAAACGCCATATTGTTTACTTTCTGCTATAAAATATTCCCAATAAAAAAAATAAAAAAAAACATAAATTTTTTATCAGTTTAGGCCAAACTAGGGGAAATATTTAGGTCATTTTTATTTATTTATTTGTTTTTATTAGTAATGGCGGCGATCAGCGATTTTTAGCAGGACTGCGACATTGCGGCAGACAGATCGGGCCCCTAACACTTTTTGGGGACCAGTGACATTACTACAGTAATCAGTGTTAAATAATATGCACTGTTACTGTATAAATGACACTGGCAGGGAAGGGGCTAACACTGGGGGTGATCAAAGGGGTTAATGTATGCCTAACTGTCATTACTGACTGTGTGGGGGAAGGGCTCTGTGTCAGGCACACAGAGATCGGGGGTTGTAGCTTAGCTGAAACTGCTGATCTCTCCCTGCCTGTCTGACAGAAGAGCCGCCTGCTTTGTATTCTATTAATGAATAAAAAGACGGCTCGGATTGGCTGAGTCAGAGGTTGTAACATTATCAGCCCGCCTCTCTGACTCCGCCAATCCGAGCAGGCTTTGTATTCATTAACCACTTGCCGACCGCCGCACGACTATCTACGGCGGCGGTCAGCCCCTCACAGGCAAAGTGACGTAGGTCTACGTCGCTCGCCTGTGAGGGTTTAGGGAGCGAGCGCGCGCCGCCGGAGGCGCGCTCCCGCTCCCGCGTGGTCACGGACCCCCCCGCGCGTGTGACCGGCGGACCCGATCGCCGCCGGCCACGCTGCGATCGGCGGGGGAGAGGGAGAAAGTCAGGCAGCTTGTGTAAACAAGCTGCCTGTCATTCTCCTCTCTGTATGAGAGCTGATCACATGGATCTACTATGTAGATCCATTGATCACTCTGCATACAGTTGAAGCCACAGCCAATCACAGTTAGAATCACGCCCCTAGGGACACACACAGCCCCTCCCTCTCAAATAAAGTTAACCCCTTCACTACCAGTGTATTTTTACAGTAACAGTGCATATATATAGCACTGATTACTGTAGAAATGTCACTGGTAACCCCAAAAGTGTCAAAAATGTCAGTCAAGGGTCCGATCTTTCCGCCGCAATGTCGCAGTACCGCAAAAAAATCGCAGATCGCCGCCATTACGCGTTAAAAAAAAAAACAACAAAAATGACAAAAATCTTTCCCTTTGTTAGTAAACGCAATAACTTTTGCGCAAACCAATCAAAATACGCTTTTTGCGATTTTTTTTACCAAACATAGGTAGCATAAAACAAATTGGCCGAAAATATTAAAAAATTTTGATTTTTACATTTTTTTTTGGGGGAATTTCATATAAAAAAAAGGGAAAAATATTGCTATTTTTGCAAAATTGACGCTCTTTTTTTGTTTATAGCGCGTGATCAAAAAATCGCACAGGTGATCAAATACCACCAAAAGAAAGCTCTGTTTGTGGGAAAAAAAGGACGCCAAATTCGTTTAGGTACAGCGTCGCACGACCGCGCAATTGTCCGTTAAATTCACGCAGTGCCGAATCGCAAAATACCCTCTGGTCGTTTAGCAGCCAAATCCTCCGGGGCTTAAGTGGTTAATAGAATACATCGCTCGCTGTGATTGGCTCAGCGCAGTATACTGTATGTAGCCATAGCTACGGTACATAGAGTATTACCGCACATCCAGCGGGCTGACAGATTAGGAACGTTCGTTTTGGGCCAGCTTGGTAGACCTAAACCTGGAGTTCTCTTCCTCTTACGGTTCACATTTTATACTCCTGTCTGATTAGTGGGTGTAAAGGAATGGCTGCTAGACAAGACCCCCCATCATCATGTTGTAGGGGGGAGTCTTATACGGAGAGTAGAGCCCAAAACCTATGTTTTAACTGGAAAAATTAGGGGGTCGTCTTATACATCGGGAAATACGGTATGTACATATAGGAATGTCACCCGTCATCAATGGGGAAAAGTAAAAAAATGAATCTATCAATATCCACAATACTTACCATTCCAGTCTGTCTTGTAGTCTGAGCCATCGACTTTATAGCCGACACCAAAGCATCCAGCGGCCGCTCTAAAGCACCCGCGGAGAAAAGCTCGAGCCCTCTTCATTTTTGTGGGCTTCTTGGTTGGGGTATCTGCAGGTTGTGCAATGATACCATCCATAGGTGGTATTCCAGTGCTCTGTTTATCTTCGGTGTTAATGTGATAAACAGCCTTCTTACACTGAAAAAATCTCATTGTGAAGAATAATTCAAGCACACTTGAAGTATTCAAGAGAAAAAAATTACAATACGATTGAATCAAATCACAGTAAATTGCTAGGATGAAATCACAAGCAAAATATCGCCAGAGAAAAAAAAACACGTCTGCACAGTATGCTGACCACTCTGGGGACTGGCAGAATCCAACTGTCAGCTTCTTATATAGGGGCGGCTGATGACATCACAGTCATGTGACCTAACTGCCGTTGTTGTTTTTGGCACTCAGCCAATAACTGACATTTTTTTTTTTTTTTTAAAGGAAGTTTTTTCCTGTTGTATTAGCTTTGTGAATTCAGCCTCTGGGCTCAGTATACAAATCTCACATACCAATATATATATTATTTTATTTTTTTTTAATCAAAATGAGTTTTTTTTTTAATTGAGATTTAAAATTTACAGACCCATGGCTTAACCACTTCAGCTCCGGAAGGTTTTACCCCCTTATTAACCAGGCCATTTTTTTTGCGATTCGACACTGTGTTACTTTAACGACAAATTTTGCAAAAAAATAGTAACAATTTTGAAAAAACCGCCATATTTTTTACTTTCTGCTATAAAATATTCCCAATAAAAAAATTTAAAAAATCAAACTTTTTTTATCAGTTTAGGCCAATTTGTATTCTGCTACATATTTTTGGTAAAAAAAAAAATCCCAAAATGCGTATTTTAATTGGTTTGCGCAAATCTCACATACCAATATATTTATATATATATATATATTTTTTTTTTTCTTTTAAATCAAAGGGACAGTTTTTTTTAATTGATATTTAAAATTTACAGACCCATGGCTTAACCACTTCAGCTCCGGAAGGTTTTACCCCCCATAATGACCAGGCCATTTTTAGCGATTCGGCACTGTGTTACTTTAACGACAAATTTTGCGGTCGTGCGACGCCGTACCCTAATACAATTGTGTCCTTCTTTTTCCCACAAATAGAGCTTTCTTTTGGTGGTATTTGATCACCTGTGCGTTTTTTTTTTAGATTTTGCGCTATAAACAAAAAAAGAGTGACAATTTTGGAAGAAAAAAAACGCCATATTTTTTACTTTCTGCTATAAAATATTCCCAATAAAAAAATTTTAAAAATCATTTTTTTTTTATCAGTTTAGGGCAATTTATATTCTGCTACATATTTTTGGTAAAAAAAAAAAAATCCCAAAAAACATATTTTAATTGGTTTGCGCAAAAGTTATAGCTTTTACAAACTACGGAATAGATTTTTGGAATTTTTTGTTTTTATTAGTAATGGCGGCGATCAGCGATTTTTAGCGGGACTGCGACAATGCGGCGGACAGTTCGGACCCCTAACTGACATTTTTGACACTTTTTGGGGACCAGTGACATTACTACAGTAATCAGTGCTAAATAATATGCACTGTTACTGTAATAATGACACTGGCAGGGAAGGAGTTAACACTGGGGGTGATCAAAGGGGTTAATGTATGCCTAACTGTCATTACTGACTGCGTGGGGGAAGGGCTCTGTGACAGGCACAGAGAGATCGGGGGTTGTAGCTTAGCTGAAACTCCTGATCTCTCCCTGCCTGTCTGACAGAAGAGCCGCCTGCTTTGTATTCTATTAATGAATAAAAAGACGGCTCGGATTGGCTGAGTCAGAGGTTGTAACATTATCAGCCCGCCTCTCTGACTCCGCCAATCTGAGCAGGCTTTGTATTCATTAATAGAATACATTGCTTGTTGTGATTGGCTCAGCGCAGTATACTGTATGTAACCATAGCTACGGTACATAGAGTATTACCGCACATCCAGCGGGCTGACAGATTAGGAACGTTCGTTTTGGGCCAGCTTGGTAGTCCTAAACCCGGAGTTCTCTTCCTCTTAAGGTTCACATTTTATACTCCTGTCTGATTAGTGGGTGTAAAGGAATGGCTGCTAGACAAGACCCCCCATCATCATGTTGTAGGGGGGGAGTCTTATACGGAGAGTAGAGCCCAAAACCTATGTTTTAACTGAAAAAATTAGGGGGTCGTCTTATACATCGGGAAATACGGTATGTACATATAGGAATGTCACCCGTCATCAATGGGGAAAAGTAAAAAAATGAATCTATCAATATCCACAATACTTACCATTCCAGTCTGTCTTGTAGTCTGAGCCATCGACTTTATAGCCGACACCAAAGCATCCAGCGGCCGCTCTAAAGCACCCGCGGAGAAAAGCTCGAGCCCTCTTCATTTTTGTGGGCTTCTTGGTTGGGGTATCTGCAGGTTGTGCAATGATACCATCCATAGGTGGTGTTCCAGTGCTCTGTTTATCTTCGGTGTTAATGTGATAAACAGCCTTCTTACACTGAAAAAATCTCATTCTGAAGAATAATTCAAGCACACTTGAAGTATTCAAGAGAAAAAATTACAATTCGATTGAATCGAATCACAGTAAATTGCTAGGATGAAATCACAAGCAAAATATCGCCAGAGAAAAAAAACACGTCTGCACAGTATGCTGACCACTCTGGGGACTGGCAGGATCCAACTGTCAGCGTCCTTATATAGGGGCGGCTGATGACATCACAACATGGTCATGTGACCTAACTGCTGTTGTTGTTTCTGGCACTCAGCCAATAACTGACATTTTTTTTTTTTTTTTAAAGGAAGTTTTCTCCTTTTGTATTAGCTTTGTGAATCCAGCCTCTGGGCTCAGTATACAAATCTCACATACCAATATATATATATATATATATATATATATATATATATATTATATTATTTTTAATTTTTTTATTTATTTATTTTTTAAATCAAAGTGACAGTTTTTTTAATTGATATTTAAAATTTACAGAACCACTTCAGCTCCGGAAAGGTTTTACCCCCCCCCTTCTTAATGACCAGGCCTTTTTTTGCGATTTAGCACTGTGTTACTTTAACGACAAATTTTGCCGTCATGCGACGACGTACCCTAATGCAATTGATGTCCTTTTTTTCCCACAAATAGAGCTTTCTTTTGGTGGTATTTGATCACCTGTGCGGTTTTTTTTTAGATTTTGTGCTATAAACAAAAAAGGAGTGACAATTTTGAAAAAAAACGCCTTATTTTTTACTTTCTGCTATAAAATATTCCCATTAAAAAATTTTAAAAAATCTAATTTTTTTGATCAGTTTAGGCCAATTTGTATTCTGCTATATATTTTTGGTTAAAAAAAAAATCCAAAAAAGCGTATTTTAATTGATTTGCGCAAAAGTTATACGTTTACAAACTACAGGATAGATTTTTGGAATTTTTTTTCTTTTATTAGTAATGGCGGCGATCAGCGATTTTTAGCGGGACTGCGACATTGCGGCGGACAGATCAGGCTCCTAACTAACATTTTTGACACTTTTTGGGGACCAGTGACATTAATACAGTAATCAGTGCTAAATAATATGCACTGTTACTTAAAAATGACATTGGCAGGAAAGGGGTTAACACTGGGGGTGATCAAAGGGGTTAATGTATGCCTAATTGTCATTACTGACTGTGTGGGGGAAGGGCTCTGTGACAGGCACAGAGAGATCGGGGTTGTAGCTTAGCTGAAACTCCAGATCTCTCCCTGCCTGTCTGACAGAAGAGCCGCCTGCTTTGTTTACATAAGCAGGCGGGTCTTCTGTCGGTTTCTCCAAGGATCGCAGGAGGGCAGCGGCAATCGCATGGCTCATCCCACAGCCCGCTGCCGACGCCTCGTGCACAAAATCACATAGTACTACGTGATTTTGTAAAACATGATATATTTTCTTAAAGCAGACACCCCCAAAGAATAAATGAGTGGTAGTTACAATTTTTTAAGGCCCACGATATTACTGCAAAGGTCTAAGAAACGCAAAATTTCAGTAAAAAACACCCTAAAATGAATATTAGGGCAAACAAACACAATAATCTACCCATATTTTTTGTAGTGTATAAAAGATGAGGTTGCACCGAACAAATAAATACCAAACATGTCAATCCTTAAATTTGTGTGTGCCCGTGAAATGGCGACAAACTTCAGTACCCTAAATTTTCCATAGGCGACGCTTTGTAACATGTGTATCTGTAACGCTCTGGGGTTTGGTTTAGTGAACTGGATTTGCAGCTGCAGAATTTCCACTCAGTAGTCTTGTAGAGATGTGTTGAATCACCTTATCCAACTCTCCTGACTCATCATAGTGGCTCAGCCTGCTTCAGTATGCACATACACAAACACTCAGATAAGATGTTGCTGGAGTGATAGATATCTATGCAATAGTATTGAGGTGATATACTGAAGGAATAGGCTTGAGTAGTGATAGCAATTAATGATAGACACTCAGGTAGTAATGTTGCAGGAGCGATAGCAGATGGTGATAGTTAGTATGCAGGAGAGCTAGCAATCATGTACAAGAAACAGGTGGTAGGTGATAGCAGATGAAGTGTACAGGAGATGCTAGGTTAATGCAAAGATATAAGTTACAGGTGGTAGTAGGCTCAAGAGCTGGCAAACTAGGTAACGCTGCAGGTGATAGGTATTGAAGAGCATGTATCATAGACTTATCAACAGTTCTTAATATGCAGGAATAGATAGCATGTGGTTTGATAGGAAGGGATCCCCTGCGGGGTACTTATCACTAGCTGGTAAGCGAGGTAAAGGATCAGGTAGCGAGGTATAGGATCAGGTAGCGAGGCTCCGGTCAATCCAGGTATAGGGAAGATAGCTGGAGGATTCGGCAGCGTCAGACAGGGATGTATAACGAGCGGTTGCACGAACACCTTGTGAGTGCACACCGGCGGTTGAAATAGCCGCTCAGAGCGGCGCCTAGTGATGACGTCATCAGATGTTAAAGAGACATGCAGCTATATGCGTTCCACCTACCTGAATGGGGGAACGCAATGCGGAAGTAAGAGGCTAGAAAGGTACTGAAAGTACCAGGATCTTACAGTACCCCCCCCATAAGGCCGGCTCCAGAAGGCCTATAGCACTGGTCTCTCAGGGTATTTAGAGTGGAACCTTTTTATAAGCCTGGATGCGTGAACGTCAGAAGCATCCAACCAGGTGTCGTCTTGGGGTCCATAGTTTTTCCATCTGATGAGATATTGGAGTTTTCCTCTGTGGATACGAGAATCCAAAATCTCCCTAATCTCAAATTCTTCTCCCCCTTCAACTTGTACTGGAGGTGGAGGCGAGATGGTAGGTCTAATTCCTTGGTTGGGTATATGTGGCTTTAGTAGAGATACGTGGAAAATGGGGTGTATCTTAAGATCTGCCGGTAAAGTGAGTCGAACTGCAGCTGTTCCAATGAGTTTCTCGATTGGGAAAGGTCCCAAAAACAGAGGTCCAAGCTTTTTACTGGGGATTTTTAACCTCAAGTTTTTTGTAGATAGCCAAACAAGATCCCCAATAGTATATTGAGGAGAAGGTCTTTTACGAAGGTCGTAGTACCTTTTTGGTTGGCTATGAGCATGTGAGATGGTGATGTTAAGTAAATCCAGAGAGTCTTTTATTTGGGTGAGATAGTCAGAGGCTACTGGATTACTTGATGGTAGGATGCGTGGTGGAAGAAGTGTGGGATGAAACCCATAGTTTAGGTAGAACGGACTTTGCTTAGTAGTACTGTGGGTTGCATTATTATAAGCAAATTCCGCCAAAGGGAGGAGGTCCACCCAATCATCCTGTAGGTATGAGGTGTAGCAACGCAAATATTGTTCAATACACTGGTTGACTCTTTCAGTTTGTCCATTGGTCTGTGGGTGATAAGGGGAAGTAAGTTTCCGCTCAATACGTAGTATACGACATAGAGCTTGCCAAAACTTAGAGATGAACTGTGAACCCCGGTCAGATAGAAGAGTCTTTGGAATTACATGTAGTTTAAACACATGTTTCACTAGTAATTCCGCTGTTTCCTTAGATGAAGGTAGTCTAGTCTGCGAATAGGAATGAAATGTGCCATCTTTGTCAGATGGTCCACTGACACTAGGATGGTAGTAAATCCTTTGGAAGGTGGTAATTCTACTATAAAGTCTAGAGACACAACTTCCCATGGAACTTTGGGTATTGGTAGACTGCAAAGTAGACCAAATGGTTTTGTAGTGTCAATTTTGGACCTTGCACAGATGTCACACGAGGAAACAAATTTCTGTACAGACGTCTTCATTCCAGGCCACCAAAATTGCCTGGTAAGCAAATTAAATGTCTTAGTCATACCCATATGTCCTGCCATAGGTACGTCATGTGATAGTTCCAAGATTTTAGTATGCATACCAGGAGGTATGTAAAGTTTGTTGTCAAAGTAGAGGAAGCCTTCTGCATCAGCACTTAGTTGTGGTGGTGGTGAATCCAGTCCTAGACTGTGCAGAATCTCTTCCTTTAAGGAACGAACAACACCAATAATACGATCATGGGGTATTATAGGAAGTGAAGGGATTTCAGCACAGTTATCTTCGGTTAACCGTGATAACGCATCCGCCTTCTTGTTTTTATCTGCAGGTGTGTAGGTCACTAAGAAATTGAATCTTAGGAAGAATAATGACCAACGTACCTGCCGATGGGAAAGGGTCTTGTTGGTCTGAAGGTATTGGAGATTCTTATGATCTGTATATATGAGTATTGGCAACCGGGTACCTTCAAGTAAATGTCGCCAATTTTCAAGTGCCAGTTTTATGGCAAGCAGCTCTTTTTCACCCACTGGGTAGTTCACCTCTGGGCTACTTAGTGCTTTAGAGAAGAAAGCAACTGGGTGGAGTGGTGAAGTATTCGTTGGTCGTTGGGAAAGAACTGCTCCTACAGCCATATTTGACGCATCCACCTCTAGGATGTATTGGAGGGATGGGTCTGGATGGCGTAGTATGGGAGCAGAAGTGAAGCTTGATTTTAACAAGCGGAAAGCTTTATTTGCTTCTTCAGACCATTTGTATGTTTTTTTCACACTTGTGAGTTGTGTGAGCGGTCTTACAATAGAAGAGAAGTTCTTGATGAACGTCCTATAAAAGTTTGAGAACCCAAGGAATCGTTGTAATGCCTTACGAGTTGTTGGTACAGGCCAATCCAGAATACACGATATCTTGCTCATATCCATCTTGATGCCATTCTTTGATATGATGTATCCTAGGAATAATACTTCTTCCTTATGAAATAGGCATTTCTTCAGCTTTACATATAAATTGTGTGCGAGTAATCTGGACAACACAAGTCTTACATGTCTTACATGTTCAGACAAGGATTGAGAGTAAATGAGTATATCATCCAGATATACCACAACACAAACATCGAGTAGGTCTCTGAAGATGTCATTTATAAACCGCTGGAATGCTGCGGGAGCATTACACAATCCAACGGGCATCACTAGATATTCAAATAGTCCGTATCTAGTTCTGAAAGCCATCTTCCACTCATCCCCATTACGGATGCGGATGAGATTGTATGCCCCTTTTAGGTCCAACTTTGAAAAGTAGGTGGCTCCGCGCACTTGTTCAATGAGTTCCGGAATGAGAGGTAAAGGATAGCGATCCTTTATCGTGATAGTATTTAACTGCCTATAGTCAATGATAGGCCTGAGACTGATCCTTATTGCGGACAAAGAAAAGTCCTGCAGCTGTGGAAGAAGTAGAGGGTCTAATAAACCCTTTCGCTAAATTCTCATCCAAGTATTCCTTAAGATGAGAAAGTTCATCCTGAGATAGAGGATAAACATGTCCGAAAGGTAGTTTACTGTTAGGGAGTAGATCAATAGAACAATCATAGTCCCTATGGGGAGGCAATACTTGAGCATTTTTCTCAAGGAAGACTTCAGATAGATCCTGATAGCATGGTGGTGGTGTGATTTCATCTGACACCATGGACAGGATTTTTTTATGAGATTGGAGGTTACACGTGGTCTCGCAATAGTGAGAGGGGAAGGTTAGTGTCCGCGTTTTCCAATCAATGTTTGGTTGATGTATGTGTAACCAGGGAAGCCCCAAAATAATGGGAAAATGTGGTGATGGTAATACATCAAAGGTGGTGGTCTCAACATGAGACTCGTTAGTAGTAACAAGAAGTGCTTGTGTTTGATTGGTAATTGGACCAGAAGATAACGGAATACCGTTAATTAAACTAACCGAAACAGGAATAGGTTTTGAAATAATAGGTATTTTATTCAAAGCAACAAAACTAGTGTCAATGTAGTTCCCACAAGATCCTGTGTCGATCATAGCCTTGGTAGTGATTCTATTTTGGTTCCGTGAGCCCAAAATAATTGGTACAAGAAACAGGTGGTAGGTGATAGCAGATGAAGTGTACAGGAGATGCTAGGTTAATGCAAAGATATAAGTTACAGGTGGTAGTAGGCTCAAGAGCTACCAATCTAGGTAACGCTGCAGGTGATAGGTATTGAAGAGCATGTATCATAGACTTATCAACAGTTCTTAATATGCAGGAATAGATAGCATGTGGTTTGATAGGAAGGGATCCCCTGCGGGGTACTTATCACTAGCTGGTAAGCGAGGTAAAGGATCAGGTAGCGAGGTATAGGATCAGGTAGCGAGGCTCCGGTCAATCCAGGTATAGGGAAGATAGCTGGAGGATTCGGCAGCGTCAGACAGGGATGTATAACGAGCGGTTGCACGAACACCTTGTGACTGCACACCAGCGGTTGAAATAGCCGCTCAGAGCGGCGCCTAGTGATGACGTCATCAGATGTTAAAGAGACATGCAGCTATATGCGTTCCACCTACCTGAATGGTGGAACGCAATGCGGAAGTAAGAGGCTAGAAAGGTACTGAAAGTACCAGGATCTTACAGTATCTCAATTGATGTTTTCACGCATAGGCGCCCCCCACGCATGCGTTTACGTTTGTACGTACATATATGTGAAGGTGGGGGAGGCTTCAAAAATTTTTAGGGTGAGGGATTTTATGTGCTTGTGTGTAACTTTATTTTTTTCTTAACTTTTTCCATCACAAAGAGGACAAAAAGTCCCCTATTTGATGATGTTTAGGTAACAGGTTCTCTTAAAAGACCCTGGATGTCTCCTCTGTGCTCCACTGAATGTTTTGCAATGCAGATTGTACTGCAAAACATTGCTTCCTGGCTATGCTATCTGGGGACATTTAGAGGCTGACCCGACCCAGAAGTGATGTCACAGGCAGGGGAGGACTGGGCCAGGGGGCAGGGGGGCTTCTGCTACAGACATGCCTAAAGGATTCCTGGTGAAGGGAAGTAAAAAGCCCCCGCCGCTGACCTACTAAGTGTGGGATGAAGACAAGGCCATAGTGCAGCCCCCCCCCCCCCCATCATGGTTGGTGTAAACTGTGTTTGAGCAGAGGCCGGTTCCATGTCCCACTGGAGACTCTCCTCCCCCTGCCAGCCCCAACCAAGCTTTCCCAGCTCTCCCCAACCCAGCCTCTGCGGACCAGGCCGGGAACCCGGATTCAGCTGGTGAGTAAAGAGTACCTGACAGGGCCGGCACTACCACTAGGCAATTTAAGCAGCCGCCTAGGGCGCCTGGCCGTTTCTCGTCACTTCTTACCTCTCCCCTCTCTCGCCACCTCCTTTACTGTACAGCCGGCGCCGCTCAGGACCATCACTGTGTCACTGAGTGTAGGCACCGCGGCTGCAAAAATACACTGCCCGACTCATCTGTCCTGACTGACAGTAGTGAGTCACTCTCTCTATCTCCTCCTGACCTGACACACAGTGAAAGAGGCAGCCCGCGCCTCTATGATCAGAGACACTGACAGACAGGTCACAGTCTGTGACCTGTCTGTCTCTCCCAGACTCTGTGGTGCCTGCCTGGTCCCTCCCACGATCATCCATGCTGCAAGAGTTACACAGACAGCCTTAGCCAGTGTACCGTGAAAAAAACCCTACCGTGAAAATCCCCTACCCTCGTGACCTCCTGTGCACGTACGTCATTCAACAGCTGAGCAGCTTCCCACTGCGCATGCTCACAGCTCCGGAGGGTATGGAATTTTCACGGGGTAGTGTTTTTTAACGTTACACCGCATCAGCTGTTGCCGCGCGTACATTAAATCATCTCCGCTCCAACCCGTCAGAATTCCCTGATCTCGGCTCCAAAATGTAAAAGCGGTGGCAGGTCTATGAAAATATAAATCACAGAGCCGAGATCATGTGGGACGCCGCACCTGCTGATGAATGACACGCACCCGCAGGGAAATATCAGGGTTGGAGCAGAGATGATTTAATGTAGTGTCTGGGCATATGCCGTGGGAAGCACGGCAACAACTGATATATGACGCGGTGTAATGTTAAAAAATACTACCCCATGAAAATTCCCTACCCTCCGCAGCTGTGAGTGCACACCGGCGGTTGAAATAGCCGCTCAGAGCGGCGCCTAGTGATGACGTCATCAGATGTTAAAGAGACATGCAGCTATATGCGTTCCACCTACCTGAATGGTGGAACGCAATGCGGAAGTAAGAGGCTAGAAAGGTACTGAAAGTACCAGGATCTTACAGTATCTCAATTGATGTTTTCACGCATAGGCGCCCCCCACGCATGCGTTTACGTTTGTACGTACATATATGTGAAGGTGGGGGAGGCTTCAAAAATTTTTAGGGTGAGGGATTTTATGTGCTTGTGTGTAACTTTATTTTTTTCTTAACTTTTTCCATCACAAAGAGGACAAAAAGTCCCCTATTTGATGATGTTTAGGTAACAGGTTCTCTTAAAAGACCCTGGATGTCTCCTCTGTGCTCCACTGAATGTTTTGCAATGCAGATTGTACTGCAAAACATTGCTTCCTGGCTATGCTATCTGGGGACATTTAGAGGCTGACCCGACCCAGAAGTGATGTCACAGGCAGGGGAGGACTGGGCCAGGGGGCAGGGGGGCTTCTGCTACAGACATGCCTAAAGGATTCCTGGTGAAGGGAAGTAAAAAGCCCCCACCGCTGACCTACTAAGTGTGGGATGAAGACAAGGCCATAGTGCAGCCCCCCCCCCCATCATGGTTGGTGTAAACTGTGTTTGAGCAGAGGCCGGTTCCATGTCCCACTGGAGACTCTCCTCCCCCTGCCAGCCCCAACCAAGCTTTCCCAGCTCTCCCCAACCCAGCCTCTGCGGACCAGGCCGGGAACCCGGATTCAGCTGGTGAGTAAAGAGTACCTGACAGGGCCGGCACTACCACTAGGCAATTTAAACAGTCGCCTAGGGCGCCTGGCCGTTTCTCGTCACTTCTTACCTCTCCCCTCTCTCGCCACCTCCTTTACTGTACAGCCGGCGCCGCTCAGGACCATCACTGTGTCACTGAGTGTAGGCACCGCGGCTGCAAAAATACACTGCCCGACTCATCTGTCCTGACTGACAGTAGTGAGTCACTCTCTCTATCTCCTCCTGACCTGACACACAGTGAAAGAGGCAGCCCGCGCCTCTATGATCAGAGACACTGACAGACAGGTCACAGTCTGTGACCTGTCTGTCTCTCCCAGACTCTGTGGTGCCTGCCTGGTCCCTCCCACGATCATCCATGCTGCAAGAGTTACACAGACAGCCGTAGCCAGTGTACCGTGAAAAAAACCCTACCGTGAAAATCCCCTACCCTCGTGACCTCCTGTGCACGTACGTCATTCAACAGCTGAGCAGCTTCCCACTGCGCATGCTCACAGCTCCGGAGGGTATGGAATTTTCACGGGGTAGTGTTTTTTAACGTTACACCGCATCAGCTGTTGCCGCGCGTACATTAAATCATCTCCGCTCCAACCCGTCAGAATTCCCTGATCTCGGCTCCAAAATGTAAAAGCGGTGGCAGGTCTATGAAAATATAAATCACAGAGCCGAGATCATGTGGGACGCCGCACCTGCTGATGAATGACACGCACCCGCAGGGAAATCTCAGGGTTGGAGCAGAGATGATTTAATGTAGTGTCTGGGCATATGCCGTGGGAAGCACGGCAACAACTGATATATGACGCGGTGTAATGTTAAAAAATACTACCCCATGAAAATTCCCTACCCTCCGCAGCTGTGAGCATGTGCAGTGGGAAGCTGCTCAGCTGTTGAATGACGTATGTGCACAGGAAGTTACGAGGGTAGGGAATTTTCACGGGGTAGGGTTTTTTAACATTACACCAGCATACATGCTGTCCTGAAGTGTCATGTCAGACATAGGAAATATAGGGGGAACCCAAAAAGCAGCAATTAAAGATGGCAGGGTGACAAAAAAGGGGAAGGCGAGAAGAGAAGAGAAGAGAAGAGGGGGAGGGCGAGAAGCCACCAAAAGCACACAGAATAGAGAAGGGGGAGGGGGGGAGACCCTCACTCGAAGCTCTTTCCAAGGCTACGTTGCCTTATAGAGAGCAGCAATACAACCTCACAAAGTACCTCTCAATCAAGGAGTAGCCCAAATAGAGACCCTGACTGTAAGCCCAGAGACCCATCAAGTCAGCCCTAGCGCCCTCTAACAACAGTACCTGACCTTCCTGTATACACAGTCACACCATGTGAGCAGCATTCTCTTTTGTGGTTTTATAGTGGATCCAAAAGAACCAGGTGTTATGAAATTGGATGTGTCTGTTCTGAAAAGTATGGATTAGTTCCTCCATGGTTGAGATTTTGTCAGGCACCAGAACCATTCCGCAAAAATGACTGGTTGTCCGCCAACAGACAGGGACAAGTAATCAGACTACGTTGACTATATGCATGTCTAACAATTTAAAATATAGGCGCTTAGGTACTTGGAATGATAGAGTAAATAGTGAGCAGGAGTAAATTCCAGAGGAAGACTCGAGATCGCCACCATAATGCGATGGATCTCTCTAAGATGTTTGCAACACTGGGCACTGTCACTAAATATGTATCAATGTGCCAGTGTCCTGGTGGCACATACAGCAGACATCAGAGATTCTAGGGAAGTATTTGTGCCACAGTTATAATTTTAGTTATTTGTGGGGGGCATTCCCAAATTGATTAAACACAACCCGTCCTTCTTTACGGAGCCTGGGCAATCCCTTAAGGCCAATGACACACTACAACAAAGCCCAAAACCCAGAATCCGGTGGAGTCTCTGCTAACATATTACCAAGATTGTACTTTAAATGGAGCAGAGAAAGGAAAACTATAGGTTTGACCATTCCTAGGCCACCCTCCTGCCTGGACAGGTAAGTTACATTGTGTTTGATCAGGTTCAGCCTATTTCCCCATAACAGTTGGAAAAAGCAGCTTTATGCCCTTGCATAGAGAGATTCTGGCAAGATACAGACAAAGCTGACATATAAAAAGGATCAGGTACGTTTTGTTCAAGTCTTTGGCATTGGCATCCACCAACCTGCCTTCCTAATTTCGATGACCATAGTCACCAGGACAAATTTAATGCTCAAAACTTTAATTTCCTGCTGGGGCTCTGGGAAGGCATTCAGAAGTTCGAAGCTTTCACCCTCCTCGCCCATCCAAAAATCATCACTCTTTTCATGGTTAACTTTAGAGCTAGAAGCCTCCATGTACTGCTCTATCCCAGAGACCACCTCCTGCGCCTCCTTCATCCCAGAGATAATAACAGACACATCAGCGGCATAGGCCGCGACCTTTAAAGGCAGCACACCAGCAATGCCCAAAGGTATCCCGCACAATGATCCACCCTGTAACTTTCTTATGAAGGGGTCAATTGCGAATGCATATAGCAGGGGGCTCAAGGACACCTCTGGTGCACACCAGAGCCAACCTCAAAAGGCTGTCCAACCAAACCATTAACACGTGGGAAGCCCTCAGCTCCTTTATATAATGTTTTCAGCCAATCTATAAACCTGCCCTGCAGGCCATATCTACCAAGTAGCAAATACAGGTACTCAGATTGACTCAATCAAAAGTCTTCGCCTGATCCAATGTCAGCAAATACTTTCTTCATCCAGCAGCCCTGCATTGCTCCAAGCCTCCCCGATGGCTAAAACTGCTGAAAAGGTACTTCTGCATTGGACCGAGCAGTGCTGATGATTGGACAACAAATCGCCTGCTACTCACACATTGAGGGGTCTTTTTACCTTTTGACTGAAGAATCACAGCAGATTGCCTCTGGAGGGAGGGAGCGAATCCTCTTCTAGACAGCTGTTATAAACCTCTGCTAAAAAGGGAGCCAGAATGGACTTAAAACACTTATAAAATTCAGCTGTCAGCCCATCTGGCCCAGGTGATTTTTTGGTAGCCAGTTTTTTATAGCATAAACTACCTCATCTGCTGAAATTGACTTTGTCAAATCCATCAAATGCAATGTACCCAATCCTGGAGTAGAATCCAGAAAGCTTTGCATCCTGTCCCGATTAAGGTCCTTTTTTCCCAGAAGGTCTGTGTAATATGACCTGAAGATCTTCAGGATCCCTGATCTAGACTTCACCAGGGAACCCATACTATCCCTCAGCCCTATGACCATCTTAACTGCTATGCCTTGCTTACAGTTCTGGTAAGGATCAGGGGAGTAATATTTCCCATAATCTCTCTCCAGAACCAAGGAGGCATTTTGGTTGTATTGACGCTTCCTAAGAAAAAGCTTCAACTCAGAGATCTCCCCTGGATCTCCGCCATACGAGACAAGACAATATACATACCAAGCTGCTTCTTCTTACACTATAAAAGTGACACTGTGACAGGGCAATGAAGGGGTTAACTGGGGGTGATCAGGGGAGGATCAGGGGGTTAAATCTTTATGAGGGGGTGGCGGGGACCCTAAGCCTCCTTGGGACAGAAACGAATTCGCTAGCGCTAACTCAAGTCACAATCGCACTAATACAAAATACAGAAAAACAGTATATTACATTTGTATTAGTGTGCAATGTGACAGGGGGGAAGGGGTTAACTGGGGGTAATCAGGGGGGGTCAGGAGGTATGAGGGGGTTAAATCTTTATTGGGAGGGGGTGGCGGGTATCCTAAGGATAAAAGGAACGACCAAAAGCGCTAAACCTGGTCACAAGTCACACTTATACGGGTATATAGGAAAATGCTATATACTGTATACAGTGTGTGTTGTGACAGGGGGTGTAGGGGTGATCAGGGGGTTAAATCTTTAAGGGGGGGTGGCGGGGACTCTAAACCTACTTGGGATAGAAACGAAGTCGCTAGCGCTAACTCAAGTTACAATCGCACTAGTACAAAATACAGAAAAGCAGTATATTACGTTTGTATTCGTGTGCAATGTGACAGGGGGAAAGGGGTTAACTGGGGGTGATCAGGGGGGGGATTAGGGGGATCAGGGGGTTAAATCTTTATGGGGGGGTGGCGGGTATTTTAAGTGTAAAAGGGAGGGCCGCAAGCGCTACACCTGGTCACAAATCACAATTATACAGGTATATAGGAAAATGCTATATACAGTATACAGTGTGTTGTGACAGGGGGTGTAGGGGTTAACTGGGGGGGGGGCGATCAGGGGTTAAATGTGCCTATCTAAGTGTGTGTATGTGTGCTTGGTGCAGTACTCACAGTTAGATGTGCTCTCTCCTCTCAATGTATCCAAAAAGGATCATGGGAGGGGAGAGCGGGTCTTTTCTGAGCCTGTGTTTACATTACACCGGCTCAGCATGGAATCTGATTGGGCAGGACCGATCAACAGGTCCAGGGCAAAAATCATTGGCCTGGACCTGATGACTGATTGGTTCTGAACCCAATCAGGTCATCGGCGGCGGTGGGGGCACACGGGAGCGCGCCCCAGAACGTCGGGAGCGAGCGGCGTAGTACTACGTCACTTTGCCTGCACGGGGCTGACTCCCGCAGTAAATGTACTTGCGGCGGTCGGCAAGTGGTTAAGATGCAATGAAGCCAAATCCTTTAATACTAAATCCCTAAAAACTGTGACAGCTGGTGCTATCTTCCCTGGGGGATTAAATAATAAAGGGTTAGACAATCCGGAATGGACAATCTCTGTGGAATGATTGTTGGAAGTAATTGGGCGAGGGTTGGTCAAGATGTATCTTTGAACATTAATTTTCCTTATAAATTTTTGAATATCTATGAAGGTGTTAAATTTGTTCATGGACCTAGGGGGAACAAACTTAAGTCCTCTATCCAAAGTATATAGTTCTTATTCTGACAATTGGACCTTACTTAGATTGAATATACCTGATTGAGTTAGGTTCGTTGTCTTTTTCCTTTTGCGCCTCCCCCCTCTGGTGCCTCTCTTTGGTTGGGACCTCTCTTCCCGTTTTGATTTTCTCTGGGAAAATCCCAATGATGACTCGGCCCAGGTTGGGATTGGTTGTAATTATAAGGAGACATATTTCTAGAATCGACCTCATCATCAAAGTAAGGAGAATGATTTCCCCTATAAGAGTGTTGTTGTAATGGGGACTTTTTATAATGATTGCCACACATATTAGTTAAGGCATAAGGAAAGGGAATTTTTAAGGCTTTTATTCTTCATACTCGCCTTGGCAAGCGCTTGTAAAGAGTCCCTGGTTGAAAGAGACAAGCAAGATTTCAAACACCCCAGATGGGACTCGAACCCACAATCCCTGGCTTAGGAAGCCAGTGCCTTATCCATTAGGCCACTGGGGCTTGTTTTTAATAATGATTGCCACACATATTAGGTAAGGCATGAGGAAAGGGAATTTCTAAGGCTTTTATTCTTTTTTTTTTCTTTTTGTTTTTTTGTTTTTTCCTTTTTAAATCTCTTTTTATAAAAAAAAAATTTATAGCCAACAAGTCATACAAACATAACAAAGAAGAATAATCATAATATCAAAATCTATCCTCTATAGTAATATAAAGAATAGAAAAAAAAAAAAAGGGGGGGGAAAGAATATCGTTTCTCAACATCTTAACATATTAACATGGGCTGGTCCGATTGATTAATTTTTATTTTTTACTATTGCTATTGGAGATGGGTGTTCCCATATATATCCTAAAATGTTGGTCCGTCAACACTGCATACGTCCATATAATACCTTAATATAGGCAGAGAATAAGTCGGGGAAATCAATTTAAACAAGAAGGTGGTTGCATTATTCAGGCCTACGAATCACTTATCTTTAGTTTTCCCAAAGTTCGTTCTATTTCTGCTTTTAAGTACCAGTCCGTGTATCTGAAAGGTTTCATAAAGTATTGAATGTCCACGTCTGCAAGTTCTTGCTCTATAAAGGATTGTCAAATCATATAAATCGTGAAGAAGTGTCCACATGGACTATTTAATGGTCAACTAAATGTCCCAAAACTCAGGAGTTCTTCCAAACTCTTCAACTTGAAATATGAGCCACCAGATGAGTGATCTCCTTACCAGATAGATAAAGGAAATTAGCCCTCAAAACACCAGATGAAGTGGATCTGCAGCCTCGAATCCAAAAATTGAATCGGTTCCCGGATATTGTTTGCATGTGGAGAGAAATTAAATATCCATAGCGTGACACTGTATGACAATCTCTCAAACACCCAATATGTGAACCTTCACTAAGAAGGTGAAAGGAAAGGCCACCACACCAGTGCAATTAACACTGCCAACGGCCAGGTGATACGTGAATAAGACAGCCCAATAACCACCAAGAGGATATAGAACCGCCACCAAAATCACTGCCTCTTACCAGAGTCTGATTAATACAAGCCAAACAATCAATGACTTCAGTGTGTGCCAAAAGCCATATGGAAATAGATGCAGAAATGTGAAGAGACACTCAGAGGTCTGATGATCTAGACCAAAATCACTGCCGCTTACCAGACTGTGACAGGTGACAAGCAAAGGGTCTCAAACAATCCTCTGGATAACTGATGTCAATTGCTCCAAGTCCAGCCGACCAAGCCAAAAAGGGAGACAAAAAAGCACTCCATAGTGTAAAACCAAACAAACTTTAATTCAAAAAAGAAGAGCAACTTACAAAAATGTAGATGGAGAAAGCGTGGATAAGATGCGAGCCGCCGGCCGGTCGGGCTCCTTCGCCCGTCCTCAAACTCAAAGCAGTGACGTCAGCACGCCGCGACCGACGCACGTTTCGTCAAATATGACGTTTTCAAGGTACTTTGCTTGTCACCTGTCACAGTCTGGTAAGCGGCAGTGATTTTGGTCTAGATCATCAGACCTCTGAGTGTCTCTTCACATTTCTGCATCTATTTCCATATGGCGTTTGGCACACACTGAAGTCATTGATTGTTTGGCTTGTATTAATCAGACTCTGGTAAGAGGCAGTGATTTTGGTGGCGGTTCTATATCCTCTTGGTGGTTATTGGGCTGTCTTATTCACGTATCACCTGGCCGTTGGCAGTGTTAATTGCACTGGTGTGGTGGCCTTTCCTTTCACCTTCTTAGTGAAGGTTCACATATTGGGTGTTTGAGAGATTGTCATACAGTGTCACGCTATGGATATTTAATTTCTCTCCACATGCAAACAATATCCGGGAACCGATTCAATTTTTGGATTCGAGGCTGCAGATCCACTTCATCTGGTGTTTTGAGGGCTAATTTCCTTTATCTATCTGGTAAGGAGATCACTCATCTGGTGGCTCATATTTCAAGTTGAAGAGTTTGGAAGAACTCCTGAGTTTTGGGACATTTAGTTGACCATTAAATAGTCCATGTGGACACTTCTTCGCGATTTATATGATTTGACATTTATGTAAATATTTGACAACATCACTCATTAGCGCGACTTACCCATTTCATACGTTTTTGATTGTTTGTCTCAATTTAAGTCGCTGCTGGAATACAATAGTTAGCGCAGTTATATTCCATACTTAATCTATAAAGGATTGCCATTTGTCAAAGAACGTTTTTGTGGAGATATAATGTAAAACCGTATCCGTTCGTTCCTTATGCAATAATGACCAAATCTCCCTTTTAAGAGCAGATAGAGTAGGGGGACTAGGCTGGATCCATGATTTTAGGATGGTCCTCTTAGCCCCCAAAAAAGATAGATGTATCCACGGCGGGACAGTGGATGATAAGTTTGCCTGAGAGGTATTATTTGGCAAGTTTATTCCGAATAGCATAAGATGCAGAGATTTCCGTAGGTCGGTATTCATTACCCCATTGGCATAGTGCACTACTCTATCCCAGAACGGAATCACTCTAGGACAGTGCCAAAATCTATGAGCCAGTGTAGGCCTGATTGACTTACAGAGAGAACATATAGCTTTAGTTCTCTTATCTTTGGTGAAGAGGGTTGGAATATAGGCTTTATGAATAAATTTAAATTGAGTCTCTCTCCATATTTCGTTCACCGTAAGTGTCCTGATAAGCCTATAGCCCTGAAATATCAGATGTGAAAACTCTAATCCAGGAAAATCGATATGCCACTTTTCAAACATTCTATCTGTAGAGGGGGGGAGCAGTTCATCTTGCAATAATTTAAATATTGTGGCGTTGCCAACCGCCCGTAGATTTACGGACAGCCCGTAAAAAAAGGGCACTTTTCTCCTGCCCGTAAATGCCCGTAGCAGGAGAAAAGTGCCCGTAAATCTACTGCGGTGGCGGCACTGTCAGAACTGCGCATGCGCGGCGCGCAGTTCCGGAGATCCCCGAGTTCTTCTCTCGACTCTCGCACTCGCAACGATGCAGACTGCCAGACTCGCACTGTTCGTTGGACGAGTGTCACTGCACTGCCCGCCTGCGCCCGCCCCTAAGTCCGCCCCCGCCATAATTTAAGTTTTCCCGCCGCCGCCGCCGCCGCACCGGCCATGCAGAGTCACTCTATCTGGAGTGGACTAGGAGATGCTGCCGCTAAATGGATGCCTGGTGGAGTGGACAGAGCAGTCACAGACTGACAGCCGAGGCAGAGGACTGGTAAGTGCTGGGGCTCCGAGCCTCCGACAGCTAGCAGGAGCAGACTGGAGTAGAGAGATGAGTCAGGGGGCAGAGGACATCAGTGTCCTGCTCCTGTGCCCCCTTCACCTCTCCACAGGCAGTGTCACAGCTTCACTCTGCACTAGTAATGTCACTGATGTTTGTGGCTGTGGAGAGGTGAAGGGGACTTAGGAGGAGGACACTCATGTGGAGAGCTCTGACCATCTCCTGTACCATGTACACAGTCCCTGACCACCCCTCTGTACCATGTCCGCAGTCCCTGACCCCCCCTCTGTACCATGTCCGCAGTCCCTGACCCCCCCTCTGTACCATGTCCGCAGTCCCTGACCCCCCCTCTGTACCATGTCCGCAGTCCCTGACCCCCCCTCTGTACCATGTCCGCAGTCCCTGACCCCCCCCTCTGTACCATGTCCGCAGTCCCTGACCCCCCCTCTGTACCATGTCCGCAGTCCCTGACCCCCCCTCTGTACCATGTCCGCAGTCCCTGACCCCCCCTCTGTACCATGTCCGCAGTCCCTGACCCCCCCTCTGTACCATGTCCGCAGTCCCTGACCCCCCTCTGTACCATGTCCGCAGTCCCTGACCCCCCCTCTGTACCATGTCCGCAGTCCCTGACCACCCCTCTGTACCATGTCCGCAGTCCCTGACCACCCCCTTTACCATGTCCTCAGTCTCTGACCACCCCCTTTACCATGTCCTCAGTCTCTGACCACCCCCTTTACCATGTCCGCAGTCTCTGACCACCCCCTTTACCATGTCCGCAGTCTCTGACCACCCCCTGTACCATGTCCGCAGTCTCTGACCACCTCCTGTACCATGTCCGCAGTCTCTGACCACCTCCTGTACCATGTCCGCAGTCTCTGACCACCTCCTGTACCATGTCCGCAGTCTCTGACCACCTCCTGTACCATGTCCGCAGTCTCTGACCACCTCCTGTACCATGTCCGCAGTCTCTGTCCACCTCCTGTACCATGTCCGCAGTCTCTGACCACCTCCTGTACCATGTCCGCAGTCTCTGACCACCTCCTGTACCATGTCCGCAGTCTCTGACCACCTCCTGTACCATGTCCGCAGTCTCTGACCACCTCCTGTACCATGTCCGCAGTCTCTGACCACCTCCTGTACCATGTCTGCAGTCTCTGACCACCTCCTGTACCATGTCCGCAGTCTCTGACCACCTCCTGTACCATGTCCGCAGTCTCTGACCACCTCCTGTACCATGTCCGCAGTCTCTGACCACCTCCTGTACCATGTCCGCAGTCTCTGACCACCTCCTGTACCATGTCTGCAGTCTCTGACCACCTCCTGTACCATGTCTGCAGTCTCTGACCACCTCCTGTACCATGTCCGCAGTCTCTGACCACCTCCTGTACCATGTCCGCAGTCTTTGACCATCTCTTGTCTTTTATCATGTCTGCAGGGGAGTCTGGACTCTGGAGAGGAGTCAAGAGTGAGAGCGCTGCCAGGATGGGGGGTCACAGGAGAAGTCAGATGTGCGGGGCCTGCGGAGTGGAGACAGGGGCCATCTGACTGAGCCCTGCACAGTGCACCTGAGAGGAGGTCAGTGACAGAGCCGCCAGACCAGTCTGATGGGGGGGGGGGGTCACTGATGTAAGGGGGCACTGATATAAAGATCCCTCTATATTAGTAACCCCCCCCCCCCATATCTTAATGTATTCACTCCACTGTGTAAGGTGGTCTCTGGTCACAAGATTGCCCCCCACATCAGAGTTCCTGGCGTTCCCCTTTACATCAGAGTCTGCAGGATTCTCCCCTTACAGTGCGAAGAGGGAACTCTGCGGACCCTGATTTAAAAGGGAACTCTGATGTAAAGGAGAATGCAGTGGACTCTGATATATGGGGGAACGCTGTGCTGGCTGGGTTATATTAACCTGATCTTCATGTTAATGGAGAAATATGGTTTTTGACTTTTGTTTAACCTAAACACGTTGCTAATAGCTCTATCTACATGTTTATAGTTTAAGTATTGATATTTGCACGGTTTAGCACTGAAAACAGCCTGTTTATGTACATTTTTGCACTGCCAGTAAAAAATTGGTGCCGTCCGTAAATTTTGGACGTTCTGCCAGTAAATTTCCCTCTCTGGGGTTGGCAACACTGATATTGAGTAGGACCTCTGTTGTATCAGATTGTCAATCATTGTATGTTGAAAGCCCTCTAACAGGCTTGGCGCACATGAAGATATATACGAAGTTGCTTGGTGGTAGGCCAGGAAGTGAGATTTAGGAAGATCATATTCTGCAGCAAGATCCTGAAAAGATTTAAATTTAAGTCTGGAGGTCCCGCTTTCCATTTGTATCAAAGAGTATGCTTTCACCAAGCCCTTAGATTTCCACTATTCAAAGGCTAGATGGTCCCTTGCCTGGGGAAACATTGGATTTCCCATCAATGATAGATACTTTGAAATGCCTAGTGGAACATGTAATTTCTTGCGGGTTTCCCTCCAGGCTATAAAAGTATCTCCTAGCAAAACATGTTGTTGTATAGTTTTTGGTAAAGATGAGAATTTGCTATGCAGAATGCCCGCCAAACTCAGAGGATGAGCTATTTGCTCCTCCAAAGTGTTGTTAGTGTAACAATTTCCCTCCCCAAGCCAGTCCAGCCCATACCTCAACAAACATGCAAGATTATACAGTCTAACATTTGAAAGACCAGCCCCCCCCCCCATATTCTTCGGGAGATGCAACTTTTCCAGCGAGATTCGCGGGGGTTTGCCTTGCCAAATAAATTTTGAGAAAGCTCTGTTCAACATTTGAACATCCTTATGCTTCAATAGAAGCGGTATGGGTTTTATTCTTCATACTCGCCTTGGCAAGCGCTTGTATAGAGTCCATGGTTGAAAGAGACAAGCAAGATTTCAAACACCCCAGATGGGACTTGAACCCACATACTCGCCTTGGCAAGTGTTTGTATAGAGTCCCTGGTTGAAAGAGACAAGCAAGATTTCAAACACCCCACATGGGACTCAAACCCACAATCCCTGGCTTAGGAAGCCAGTGCCTTATCCATTAGGCCACTGGGGCTTGTTTTTTACAATGATTGCCACGCATATTAGTTAAGGCATGAGGAAAGGGAATTTCTAAGGCTTTTATTCTTCATACTCGCCTTGGCAAGCGCTTGTAAAAAGTCCCTGGTTGAAAGAGACAAGATTTCAAACACCCCCGATGGGACTATGTAGACCCCTTATGTATTTATACATGGTGATCATATCCTCTCTTAAACTCCTCTTCTCAAGAGAGAATAAATTCAGTTCCTCAAATTTATCCTCATAACTGAGCTCCTCCATGCCTCATATCAGTTTGGTTGCCCTTCTCTGCACTTTCTCCAGCTCCCCGATGTCTGGAGAACTGGTGCCCAAAACTGAACTGCATATTGCAGATGAGGTCCTACTAATGATTTGTACAGGGACCAAATGATATCTCTCTCTGGAGTCCATGCCTCTGTTAATACAAGAAAGGATTTTGCTTGCTTTGGAAACCGCAGCTTGACATTGCATGCTATTATTAAGCTTATGATTATTATTATTATTATTATATAGGATTTATATAGCGCCAACAGTTTGCGCAGCGCTTGATCTACCAGAAAACCCAGATCCTTCTTCACCATTCACTTCCCCCAGTTGCACTCCCCCTAGTATGTATGATGCATACATATTCTTAGCCCCCAAGTGCATAACTTTACAATTATCAACATTAAACCTCATTTGCCATAAAGTTGCCCAATGAAACAATGCATTGAGGTCAACTTGTAAGTTGGAGACATCCTGTAAGGAATTTATTCCACTGCAAAGCTTGGTGTCATCTGCAAAGACTGAAATGGTACTTTTAATCCCAGACCCTATATCATTTATAAAGATATTAAAAAGTAAGGGTCCCAATACTGAACCTTGGGGTACACCACTGATAACCTTAGACCATTCAGAATAAAAATCGTTAACCACTACTCTCTGAATACACTTTTAGTTGTATTTCGTTTTCTATCCATTTACAAACTGATCTTTCCAAGCCTATAGACTTTACCTTACACATTAGCCGTGTGTAGGGAACTGTGTAAAACGCTTTTGCAAAATCCAAGTATACTACGTCCACAGCCATCCCTCTGTCCAAGGTTTTACTTACCTCCTCATAAATAGAAATCGGATTTGTCTGACAACTTCTGTCTTTCATGAATCCATGCTGTCTGTTATGTAAAATACTTTTTCCATCAAGAACTCATCTATGTGGGCTTTTATTAAACTCTCCAGTATCTTCCCGACTTTAGAAGTTAAACTAACTGGTCTATAGTTACTTGATAAAGACTGTGATCCTTTTTTTAAATATAGGCACCACATTGGCCATACGCCAATCCAGTGGTACTATTCTAGTCAAATGAAAAGTCCCATTAAAAAGTCCCTAAAAATGAAACAATGACTTTGAAATGACAGAGCTCAATTCTTTTAGGATCCGTGGGTTTATGCCATCCAGGTTCAGGTGCTTTATTCTGTCTAAATAATTCTAGACCATATCACTTTTGAGCCATTATGGATCATTTAGGGCTGTGTCAATACCATCCCCATTATGGTTATAAACTCCCCCATGCTCCTTTGTATACACAGAGCTGAAGAAAGTATTTCATAAATGTGCCTTCTCTTTGTCCACAGTCACCCACTCCAGATTATTTTGTAAAGGGCCTACATGCTCAAACTTGATTTTCTTTACTGTTAATATATTTCAAGAATTTTTGAGGGTTTGTCCTACTATGTTTTGCAATCTGTCGTTCCTTTAGAATTTTTGCATCCTTGATTTCCTTTTTACATATTCTATTATATTCTTTGTAACATTTAAATGATGATAGTGTTCCTTCATTTTTGTATTTGTTTAAAAGCTCTTTTTTGAGTTTTTTATATAAGTGCAGACTAAAGGTACTTATACATCGCCGGTATGCATTCTGGTACTGATAGGATATCACAGAGGGATGCTTCTAACTGCACACCTATTGGTAATTAGTCATCATTAGTGTTAGGCGAATGGTTTGGGCCGAGCGATAGTTCAGCCTGTTCGGCAAACACCTTAATTTTCGGGGTGCTTGGCAGATTGTTTGCTCGCCGAGCGACCCACAATGCACTGCGTGCTGCACAGTGCATTCTAGGGCCTTAATTGGATGAAGTGTTGCACCGCTTTACTGATAAGGGCACAGAGCAATGTCAGAGCCCTGATTGGACAAAGTGATGATGACTTTATCCAATCACGACTCAGTGATTATAGTCCCACCCCACACTATAAAAGGATCCTTTCCAAGGGAAGCTTTTGCAGTGCATTGTTGGAGTGGAAGATAGATAGAGCAGGGCTCAGTTTGCTACTAGCGAGTTAATGTGTACACTGATTGTGACTCTGAGTGTAGAGTGTTAGTGTAGTGCTATTATAGTGTCAGTATAGTGTGTTGTCAGTATAGTGTTAGTGTAGTGCAGTGTTTTAGTGCTATATACAGTGCTTTATACACCTTTATTTTTTTGGTAGCTGCATGTTTTTTTTTTTTTTTGTCCCCTGCCTGCCCCCTTTTTTTTAAATTGTCAGCCAGAGTTTTCTGACTATGACGCTGGTGTTCCCCTTTTATTTATTTATTTATTTTTAATAGTTTTTTCATTTCTGTCAGCGTCAGTCCTCAATTTAAAGTGCACCAAACACCACTTTTCATTCAATAAAGTGCATACAATCATACATTTCCCAGTTTCTATTAAATGTGGGTAATAAGATCCTCCCCCCCTCCCCCCTCATCATGTCTGGAAGGCCAACCAGGAGAGGCAGATGTTCCCATGCCACTATGAGGGGCCCAGCAGTGTCTGTGTCCACAGGCAAAGGTGGACATGGTCTGTCCTCAGACAAAGCATAATTTCCTCTGTTTAGTGATGTTGCCCATGCTATCCCGCCACAGCATGCAAGGGAGGTGGTGGACTGGCTTACTAAACCATCCTCATCCTCTATGACCCAAGTTGACACTAGTGCGCAGTCCACTGCAGCTGCCAGAGCAGGTTATTCTGCCTCTAGAAGGTTGTGGGATGAAGGCACCACCAAAGACCAATTTTTCCACAACTGTTTTTGACGGGGCCATCACATTTCAATTCTTTACAGCAAGGCATTTCTTGCATTAATCAAGAGTACCTCCATAGGGTTACAGTGTAAAGGCACCACCAACACCCAAAGCCCAATTTTTCTGCACCTGCTACTTCTATCCAAAGTCTGCAAAAGAGACACCACAATTTATACAAAAAAAATCTCTAATCTTGTTCCGAGTGCAATACATTGTGGCCCCCAAGCCGTTGTCTTACCTCTGTGCTTGCCAACAAGGGTTTCTCCACCAAGTACTAAGTCATGTTTTGCTTGGGGATCAAATACTTATTTTACTCACTGAACTGCAACTCAATTCATAACATTTGTATCATGTGATTTATTTGTGATATTCTGTCTGTATGATTTAAAATACACCTATGATAAAAAAAATTATAGACCCTTCATTTCTTAATTTCAAGTGGGCAAACTTACAAAATCTGCAGGGGATCAAATAACTATTTTCCAGACTGTAATAGCAATATTTCATAGGTGTGGGACCGCCGTGGAAGCTGAGAACTACTGTTGTATTTTCCGCCACTTCATTGTTTACTGTGGTCTTCCAGGTCCTGTGCCGATTGGTTGCTGTTCTGCATAGTAAACACTCAGCATGGTTGCCATTCACAGAAAACCTTGTGTTTTTTCAATAAATACAAGGCATTCTCTGACTTGACAAGGTGGGGATCATGATGTTAGCACCCCACCTCTCCACCTAACCAATCAGAGAACGCCTTATTATCATTGAAAATAAACAGTGTTCTGTGAATAGCAGCCGTGCTGAGTGAGCAACAACCCTTGTTCACTATGCAAAAGAGAGGATTGCTCAGTATTGGACCTGGAAAATAATGTTGAACACTGTAAAAGCAATGAGTACTACTGTGATTCTCTGCTTCCACAGCAGTCCCATAGGTATGGAATATGTATACTTACAATGCTTTTCAGCCGGTAATGCTGAATCATGTAAAAGCAATCTAATTGCTTTTACATGTGGTGGAAAGGGTCCCCACCACCTTCCGCTGCCTTTCTGGGCTCTCCCATTCCACCAGGAAGCCAGAGACTGAAGCCACCGGCTGACCATAGAGATGAAGGAGGACCAAAACTTCCTCAATCATCTTTATGGTCTATGAAACTGGAAACGACCAGGATGCTTTTCCAGTTTTGGTTTGAGGTTTTCAAACCATTACCAGCTTAACAGGATCTGATTAAACTCATCTCAGTTTGACCAGATGCTTTTAAGGGCAGATGAGAGATCTGGCATCTAAAAGTTTCAACTATGGAGATTTTTAAGTACTGTAGTTTGTCGCTATTCAACGGGTGTTTGGTATCTATTTATTCAGTGGAAAATCATCTTTTCATAGTTTATAAAAAAAAATGGCTATTAATTGTGTTTTTGTACATTAGAATTCATTAATTTGCATTTTTTCCCAAAAATTTGCGTTTGAAAAAGCCACTGCACAAATACCGTGTGACATAAAAAAATTGCAAAACCCCATTTGATTCTCTAGGGCTTCTGCTTAGAAATAGATAGTTTGGGGGTCTAAGTAATTTTCTAGCAAAACAAAAAAATGCAAATATTCACATGTATGAGAGAAGTGTCAGAATTGATATTGAGGTTGTTAAATGCTCACTGAAATCATACTTTTATTTACGTATATCCTTATTTTCCAGACTGCAATTGACACAAAGCCAGAAACATACCAGAAGGAAAACATGTTTGTCTTCTTCAGTATGTAACTCTCCGGCGTTTATTTGTGTGGTGTGGATTTGCAGCTGGGGAAGTTAAACTCAGTAGTCATGTAGAGATGTGTTGAACTACCATATCCAACTCTCAAGACTCATCATTGTGCATCAGCCTGTCTCAGCAAGCACATACACAAACACAGACACTCATTAAAGATGTTCCTGGAGTGATATGTTTATATGTGAAAGTATAGAGGTGATACTGAGGGGACAGGCGTGGATAGTGATAGTAATGGTAAGAGGTAACAGATGGTGATAGTAAGCACTTAGGATAGCAATCATGTACAGGTAACAGGTGGTAGTGAAGAGCAGATGAAGTGTACAGGAGATGCTAGGCTAGTGCAGTGACAAGATGGTAATAGGCTCAAGAGCTTGCAATCTAAGTAGCGGTGCAGATGTTAGATGTAACAGTATAGTTCTTATAGTAGCAATAGTCTTTAGTAAGCAGAGTAGTAGTGAAAGTAGATTAGGAAGGTATTCCCCTGTGGGGTACTTATCACTGGTAGGTTTGTAAGGAGAGGGTTCCGGCGGTGAGGTAATGATCTTGTAGCGAGATACAAGATGTTGTAGCAAGTCTTCGGTCAATCCAGGTATTAGGGAATAGCTGGAGGATTCGGCAGCGTTAGGTAATGCTGTAGCACGAACACATGTGAGTGAATGCCGGCGGTTGAAATAGCCGCTCAGAGCGGCACTCACTGATGAGGTCATGGAATTTAAAAGGGACAGGTACTAGATGCGTTCCACCTATCTATATGGTGGAACGTAATGTACAAATAATAGGCTGGAAGGGTACCGCAGGTACCAGGATCTTACACAGTACAGTGTCTGACTTACAAAAGCTTGTTCCTGCAAAGCAAATCCATTTCTTCAGCAGCCAATGGCCAGCAGATAGTGTAAGGCCTACAACGGGAACGAGTTCAGTTACTCAGGACAATACGAACTATTCCAAGGACCTAATGACTAATAGACAAACTAAGTCACCCTCTTCCACTTTAAAGAACAAAACCGTTAAAAGGTCATTGTCGGCTAATGTGAAGTTTAATATACAATTTTTATCTTCAGATGGGACAAAACAGAAGGCTGAGTTAGTGAGGGAAGAGAAAGAGCCTACAGACAGACAGTTCAGGTATAGAGAAGTCAAAAAGATTTGGCAGGAAAGCAAACAATGCCCAAAACCTGGCCTGGCTTGGGAGGAAAGGGCTCAGCTTAGTCAGCTGGGAACAGTCATAAATGGAGTCAACCCCAAGAAGAGAGTAGACTATGACCGAGGTTCCCATTCCAGGCCACAGCAAGTCTCAAAGCCTTCTGGCTCAAGCAGTGCAAGATGATCCATGCCAAGGCCGAACAGTGTGGTGGAAATGCAAAGATGGAGCTACATAACTATCTCAAAACCTCTATC